>NC_135503.1:129934366-130234366 GCF_052857255.1 Amblyomma americanum
GCCCCACGTCGTCAATACCCTTCCTATATATTTTAACCATAGATCAACCACCTCCAACGGCGCCATTTATTTGGCAACTTACATTATATATAAGCACATTGCTAATTTCTTTCACTCCGGAGACTGCATACACGTGTGCGGTAGGAATTGCATGTAAGGTTTACAATATATGGCGATTTAGAGTATACCGTAAATGTAGTTTCCTTTGTTGCAAAGTGGTATCTATGGAGCAGAATATGCAGTAATACAGACGCTGATGTGATTGCTTACAAACGTGCCCAACATTCATAGATGTCGCAACAAAAATGTAACGCACCTGCAGAGTTGTTTGCCTAGCCCTGGAATTTTGAAGTACTCGCTACACTGCGTCTTTTATGCATATCCCAGTATATTGACCTGCACATGTGGTACATTCGCTGGTGAAACAGCCAGAATCCTTTTTCGTTCCTCTTCCGAAGTTCTGTGCCATTAAATAGAGGCTGAACTTGGCCTCGAATGCGCACATTCAGAGCGACATGACACAACTCATTCCTTGATTAGGCTATTTAATCCGACTATAATTGGCTTCCAATCTTCGAGCAAAACTTCTTGGCAATTCCCAATGATATTTCCATAAAGGAGGCTTAAAGATTATCCACTTTTTTAAAACTAATTTTCTATTTAATAACACTGATTCTTCGCACCCTGAAAAGCATATGTATCGGGTGCTACTGGTACGAGAAATGCTAAAGTAGTGTTTAAATGGTGATTTTTATTGCAGATTTATTCTGTGTTAAACAGCGCGCTCATTTTTCTAGTGAAGTGCCCACAAACCAGATGCGCAGAAAAGCTGAGCGAAATTTTGAAATGCAACATTTGCGAAAAAAGTACTCGGTATAAATGTTTATAATTGCACTTGCTGGCGTGGAACTCTCAAAACGTAGTGATATTCTGGATATCGGCCGATATCAATCTAAGTCATTTTGTGTTATTATGCTTGATTAGTAAGTGGGGTTCCTTTAGGAGCTGCATATTAGCTCTTGGAAATGTGGTAGCGGAAACACGCGCAGTAACTACAGCCACCTGGTGTTATTTAAGAACGGACACTGCACGCCACATGGCGAATATGACCTTCCGCCTCCATCGGAATGCTACTGCCACATCCAGAATTTCGTCTCCGAACCTCATGCTCAGCAACCGAAGGCTTTAGCCGCCCAGCCACCAGGGCGGTTTTCATAGGAGCATGGAGAGATAGGAACGTATTTAATGTGACGGGGAAAGATTCCTTAGAATGACAATCATGATGTTCAATAAATAGCTGGGTTGCATTGCAGAAAGCGTAGCGTCGTGTTAGTGGTTGAAAGCTATGTGGCCCTTAAGTATCTCATAGTCCGTACTCAGACACCCATGAAAGCGGTCGTATCGCTGAGCTGTTCCGGTATGTCATCGAACTGATTAGGTGAGTAACCACGATGCGCCGATTGTTAGGTAATAGTGTTGTGCCAAAAACTTCCGCCGCAGAATATTACATTGCGCTTACCCTGGTCACTGATCCCATGTATACGCATAATGTGCTGTAGATAGTCATTGTTGCTCCGAAGAGTAACGCTGCGAATAAAAAGAATACAGCGCTGTGAGAAATTCACTTTGGCCATGAGAACAACAGGGCAGGTAGAATGTTGTACAGGCTCAGCTTTAGCCACATTGAAGAGCTCTGATGTTGTTGTGGGTTTGAGGTAAAGCCGTCTGGCGAGGAAAATTCTGTATCTCGAGAAAAAAAAACACTCATCAAGGTCAATTACGAAGAAAAACTTAAACTATGACGTTTAGGCACCCTTTCACCACCCTGGCGTTGTCTACAAAACTTCTCGCAGAGGGCAACACAACCTTTGCAGGCGAGGGAGGGGATATTAGTAGGCGTTTCAAACAACATCAAGGTGATGTCAAGAACAGAAAAGTGGCTTCCTACGTCCAAGAAGAACACCATAAAAACACAGGCCACTTGATTGTCTGGAATTCTGCGCTCATACTTGAAACAGACATTCTGATCTGCGCGCCTGCTGAAGGAGTCCCTTCACATTGCAATGACAACCGAAGCAATAAACAGGACACGGGTCAATCTGCCCAAACATACGTACATTTGGAACGCGACGTTTCTCTTTGATAAACAACGACCCAACTGATCCTCTAATTGTGCACACGGCGCCCGTAGCACTGTCAAAACATCATTGTTTGCATGGTTATCTTCATAATTTAATTCGCCTTGACCAGGGTTTGTTTCTTCAGACGCGGTAGAATTTTGAATAACTTCTTTTAATCGTGTTACATGCACCAAATTAATAGATTATTAGACAACTAGCCATAGGCGCCGACTTCGGTGGCGGGGGAAGGTGGAAAGCTCGAATCCCCCCTTCCCCCGAAATTTTACCGGGGGGGGGGGGGGGGGGGGGGGGCTTTGCGCCCGCGCCCCGGAGACTGAGTGAGTGATGAGGGTCAGGGGGCAGCATATCTTTTTTTTTTAGAAGACTGGACTTGTCAGTCGTCGGGTGAGACCATAGCTCGCGGACCCGTTCTTTATAACGCAGGGCCTTTAATATATAGCCTCTCGCCTGTCTAAAATCATCTGAAGGTACCATGACACATGTAATACATATGACCGGCCTGAGCCATCAAGATATCTTGCATTTCACGTTCGATTTATCGAATGCACCATGGTCAAAACATCATCTGAAGATGCTATGACACACGTAATACATGTGCCCAGCCTCAGCGATCACGATATATCTTGCATTTCACGTCCGATTTATCGCGTGCACCACAGTAAAAACGCTCCAAGACCATTACCGACTATAACAAAGCTCATTTTGCAGCCCTTATTGACAGGGAACATTTTTGGATATTTTCTTCCCATGGAGGGTATCTCGAGCGCTCTGTAGAAATAAACTGGTGCATGTATCGAAATAAAGTGTCTTAACTGATTCATCATCATATCCCTCTTCGGCGTGTGTACTCCCGTAGCCATGCTTCGTGGTATAACACATATTTAAAACGATTTCCTAACAAAAATAAAAGACTTTTTCGGGTTGCTAAGTATACAATAAAACCGGCTCATTGGACAGCATACAAGAAAGCCGCTTCACCATATTAACGCGCACTGAAGTGTACTAAATCCACCTCCTTTAAAGTAACCCTCCTGAACGCTCTGAAGACTAACCCAAAACCTTTCTGGAACCTAATTAATCCTAATAACACCAATAAAGTGCCGTTATTGCACCCGCCGGCGAGCCTGCTCCCGACCGCCTCTGTGCTACTGTACTAAATGGTACTTTCGTTAAGTCATTTCCTTCTTCATCCAATGTTATCCAACGTCCAGAACTCCAACTGTGCTATCATTTCGCGTTAGATCCCATTTTCGACCTGCAAGGCATCATACCGATTATCGGTTTCAAACTACGATTTTCTAGTGGAATAAATGGTATAAATGCCTCATTTATACGCAATGCTAAAGAATATAGTTCTGTCATTATGACATGCATATTCTCCCAATCGTATCATTATGGTGTACTAATAAAGAGTGAAAGAACGCTGTGGCCATGCAACTAAAGAATCCATATAACCATTGACTCATACCTTTGGGATTAATAGCATGCAAAATAATGTTACATATATTTACGTATCTTGTTAATTTTCTGGAGGATGACAATTCTCTCTAATAGATCACGCCTTCTGAATGTTTTCTTCTTCTGACATTCAACAACTTTCTTTCCCTTACGACTTTCACGTCTAGTTGGACTCCGCTTTTTCATCTGACTGCATGTTTCTTGACTTTGCTTCGATAAAGCATTCGATAAAGTTAATAACTCACTGCTCTTACATAAAGTAAGCCTGCTGTACATTGACCCTGCCGTTCGCATCTGGATCCGTGATTCTCTTCTCCTCGTGTTGAGTTTGCCAGCATTAATAACGCTGATTTCTCTACTGTACCGCTTGATTCTGGGGTTCTCAAGAATCAGTACTTGGCCCCTTACCATTTTCTTATCTTCTATATTGCTGTGAACGGCCGCTACCCTCTGTAATGTACTCTGCATCCTGAGAGGAAATAAAAAAAATATCTCTTGCCGAGGAGCATGCCGGGAGGAGGGGGGACCTAATAAAAAAGAGAGAGGGTGCTAACTCGGCCATAGGCCCGGTAGATTGAAAACTCGGCGCCTATGCAAATAGCTAGGAAGAAAAGTAATAAAGAAAGAATTCTGAAGGAATAAAGTTCGGTATATATTCTGTATTTACAGAAAACTGTATACAAAAGCAAGCACTGGTTTACCTGTAATTTAATGTGCACACTAAAAGCATTTTCTGGATAAGAGGAAAGCTGGTGCCATTGTATGACCACTGAATGTACATCGTGTTGTATTACACAGAATATAAGCTACGTCAATCTGAAAGAGAGCCAAAGACAACAAGAGTCGAAGAGACCTCCTCAAGTTCAGCGACTTGATTAAGGGTACGGACAAATCAATAGTCACGTTCTAGCGCTGCATATACCAAATGCTGAGCCGTACGAAGCGCTCTATGGCTTTCGTTTTAATAGACGACGTTGTCGGCTTTGGCTTCAATAGACGACGTTGTCGTCTACGTCCACGACTCATTTGACGATGGCCTCAAGCTGGAACCCAGCAAATGTTGTTTCATGTTCAACGAGCCAGTGTGGTCCGTATAAAATTGGCCAAGTCAGTATTCCACAGAAAGTAAATTGCATACTATAGCAATTACGAGATCTGAGTCAATGTGTACTGAGATAGTAAATAATGGTGCCATCGGTTAGTATATCTGCCACAAATGACAGTGAAAAAATTTTCCTTACCGGTGCCACGTGTAATCCACAGAACATGTTGGTCGGCATTCTTATACCGCGGAGAAATCACATCAACGTATAGGATGGTGGCCTGGGAGTTCACCATGGATGAGATGGTGCTAGGAGAGAGGACACAATCTGGCTATAATAGTGAAAATCGCACATATACTTTATAACAGTCAGCCTCTTTATTTAAGGGAGGGAATGCAACAGCATGCAGCTTTCTTGGTCGACACTCTTAATCAATGATATTCTGCGATAATATTATCAACATAATGATAGGGCTGGTCTAACCTTCTGATGCGTAGCGAAACCTTGCTTTTAAAGTGTATCGTGGACTGAAGAGACTGCGAAAGAAAACCCATGTGGTGCGATATTGATGAAAATTATTAGGAACTTGAGTACTTTGGCAAGACACCGTTATGAACATATCCATGGTAACAGTCTAATATTCCGAAGCTCAGCAAAATCTTGCTTTTAAAGTTTGTCCTGCACTCGCAACGAGTGTTAAGAGTGCCACTGGAAACCAATGGTTTGCGTTTTTCACACTAAATAGCATAAAACTGCATGCGTCGCGGCAAGTGGTCTGCTATGAAATGTATTTTTGTGGTAGAGCCTTACGATACGCAAAAATATTGCGTTAATAACACAAAATAGAAGCTAGCATACTCAATTTTAATGATTCCGCGTTGTTCCATTTCCAGAATTTTGGAAATTTATTGCATACAAGAAAATAAAAAATGCGGCTAGATGTCATCCTTTTTGAATCATGTCAGCGCACGCTTCATCAAAGCCAATTATTTTGCAACTTAATCTGTAGATGGGTGTTGGGATTGTACGAAGCGGGTCTTACACCATGAATCCAAGCCTGAACATTTCGCAGAACTTCAAAACGATGGGCACTAATGAAAAGCATTTCACGGATATTGCATTTCAAGCAACCTCATAATAATTTTCTTTATGCCATCATTTTTTGCAACTGTTTCCTGATGCAGGGTGCATGTTGGTAAACCTAGTGGGAATTGATCCTCAGCGCACAACTGCTGTCGCAAAACATGGGAAACCAAACACGAAGACGGAACTATACGTTGATTCTTTGGACTGACATCGCACTACCGCAAGTACATCAAGAACTATGCGAATATCGCGAAGCCCTTGATCGAACTGACGAAAAAAGATAGTTTGATAACATGGACAAGCTCACGCGCCCATACTAGCAACGTTCGACCCATGGCTTCCAACGCAGGTTCACGATGACGCATCACACACAGCCTTTCGGGCAGTCTTGTCTCAAAATGCGGAAATGAGACCCGTATCATTGAATGCGCAAGCAAGAAGGTGCCAAAGATTGAGAAGCACAAGCACTCAACGGAACTCGAAAGCAGTTGCAGTGCACTGGGCCATTACCGAAATATTCCATCACTACTTTCAAGGTCTTCAATACTTCTATGTTTACACATATAACTGGGCTGTCTCGCACATAATGTCGTGGAAAAATCAGAACCGACGTTTCGCCCGCATTTTGCTAGGCCCGATGGTACAATCTGCACACATCTGGAAAGACAAGTGCGGAGGCCGACGCCTTGTCAAGAACGTCTGAAGAAGCCCACGGAGTCTTCATCCTCAGAGCTCAAGGTGATCGACTGAAGATCGCTCAAAGAACTGATCTGAAACTTGCATCGATCATCGAGGAAACGAAACTTTCACAAGCGACCGACACACCGTACAAGCTTGTCAACGACTGACGTTAGTCGTCGTAGAAGGACGCAGTTACATATTTAGGAAGCTTATAATTAAAGAGTCTGGATTACATGGTTATCGATTCTACAATACGCGACGCAGAGCCTGCCTTCGCCTCCGCGGTGGCGTAACCTGAAGGCCTTCTTGAGCGTCTCGTGTCGTGATCGCCCTCTCGCATCCTATCCCTATCGTTCGCTCCTCGTTTGGGCGTTTCTTCCTAGCCGGCGCTAGTTGTGCCCGAAGTGCATAGCCGTCGAAGCGGCGGAGAGGCGCGCGCGCTCAGGCTTCTATTCCGAGCGTTCTGTCACCCCCCCCCCCCCCCCCCCTTCACACATCTCTTTCTGCGCACACAGCCGAAGCTTTCTAACGACTGCGCTACTTCCTGCCAACGGATATGTAGTTCTACTTCTCTAGCGTAAAGACGCCGCAGAGTGTTGGCGGAAAGGCTTCAAATCAGACGGATGCCTCCCAAACGCCCTCCAGTGTCTCCAGCATTTAAGGTTCACCAACAGTTGTGTACTAAATCATCATCTTAACCACACATCAGTGACATTTGCAGCCACACCGCGCTAAAGGCTTTCGCCTCACCGCACTTTAGATCAACAAAGTTTCGCCCTGGATTTTTAGTCCTTCGCTACATAGATGCTATGCCATTTGTCGAGCGATGCCAAAAGCTGGCTTTGAGCTTTCTCCGTATTTCAATAGACGGCAAAACTTAGGAGGCCGCATAATCCATTACAGTTTAATAAATACCGTAGAAAATTACGTGCTTACTTGCAATCTGCATTATAACGTCAATTTTTATCACGGAATGCATTGGGGAGCTAGATGAAGACGTTTTTTAGTCGCTAAGCATTCACGTTTCTCGGTCATGGAAACAAAGCGCCTGGAAGCTGCGCGAAGGCGACGAGAAAATGCATAGGCTACGTCTCTCTACACCTCGCGGTTATTTTCGGATATCCCAGCGTAGGCGCGGTCCACTAGTTTGCATCATCATAGTCATCATCTTTGCACTGACCAAGTGACCCCCTATGTGGCGCTGTGCATTTCCTATTTCAGTTTTTTGTCTTTGCATTGCGACCTAGAGGTTGAATTGGAATGGAAATATGCAACAAATAAAAATTGATTTGCTAACCAAATATCCCATTATTTGTCTTTTGCACTGATTGTGCTTCAAAGGAGGCGGCAGCTCGAAACGTCGCATTTAGCACGCCAAATATTGTACGCAATCAGAAACGCATTGGGCGCGGAAAGCGAAAGAAGCGCCACTTATCAAAAAGTCGCCGCACTGCATATCTGCGTCCGCTGGCTTCGAAGCGACGAACACCTGCCGTATTTTTTACCGCTACTGGACTGCTCCCTGGTCGCAGTGCCGTCATCGGGCTGTACGCAGCGTATGCAGAGGAAAATATCAAAATCCATACAGTGTTAAGGCTAGTCAGCGTATAGTATGTGTCTACTGCAAAAATACCTTGTCGCAGCACTGACTACACCGGCAAGGAAGAGCCCCACAAATCCTGGTATATGAACCAGGTAGGTGTTGATGTAATATGGCAGGATCTGCAAAAAAAAAAAGAATTTGTTGAAAATCCAAAATGTCACAAGAAACATGAAGCATATATACGCACTAACGTGCTCACTGCTATAAATCTGAAGAAACATGAAGGCTATGCTCAAATGTTCGGAGGTGAAATGTGCCCCGGTGCTTGCATGCCGAAGTGGGTGTCTTGGCACGCAGTATATCTGTATCGATTTCCGCAGATGCGGGAAGCCTGCTGTGCGCGGCATGGGAAATATTTGCAGAAAATGCACGATAAACTGCGGTCCGCTATTGTGGTACGTGTGACACGTAGGATAGAGTGCCAAGTCCTGCTTGTGTGGGGCAACGGCCTTATGTAGGGCAGGCGTAATGATTCGTGAAAACGGGGATCGGAGAACAAGAGCACACTTTGTTTAGCGAGGCATCATGAAATATGGCAACTGAGTGAGCAGAATGCCGTTCCTGCCGCTTTTTACACCGCTTGTCCATTCTGAACACAGGCAACAAGAAAAAGGCCGATAATTTAGTCCCAACAAAAACATTTTGGGGCTTTATCGTCTGCCTTTAATAGATTCGGTGCAAAACAGAAAAATGAGAATTGACGTTTTTTTTTTGGATTGTTATAATAATTGTTGGACACTCTGCCGAATCTGCGACAAAGAACCAATCCTGTATAGAAAATTTGCCCTGGTGTCTCGAAGAAAACTTGGCTCCTTGGTCGCTGTCGCATCGGTCTCTTTTGCTGGTTGGCGTCTCAATTTCACTGTTACCAAAAAGCAGGATGAGACCCAATTTTCTAGCTAGCTGTTTTATCCACAGAGTGCTAGCAGTTATGAAGGTGGGCAAATTTAAAATTAAGTCGAAGAGGCAGGAAAATATGAAAGCACGGGATTAGCTGCGGAGTACAGGGCTGCCATACAGCACTTGCGTTAGAAGCAAAGTAATAGGGCCAGTTCGCGAGAGTTGCTGATCCTCCCCGTACGGATTTCCTTTTTAGAAATGTTTCAGATCGAGGTTGTTGCTTGATGTACTAGCGGGATTACTCTGACACCACTGCACCGTGACGACAGTTAAATTGAGTAGGCCCAAAAAAATTAATGCCGATTGCAGCTATAGTAATACGGGCAGTGAGAGCTACAGTATTCACATCGTGTTTTTCAATTGTTACATTCGTTGTAAATGTTGACGCCACGCATGAATGTTTTGGGAGTGTTACAGCGATAATTTATGGCGTGAGTATTGTTCTGACACGGACTTGAGCATCTTATGGTTAAGCTTGTCTGCCGCCAGAGTCACTAAAGCATTCACCTTGTGCTCGACATGTCGCATGTTTGTGTCTCTTACCTTCATGATATTTACAACGTTCAGAGCATTACAGTCGACCTCGGCGACATTCATGGCCATGCCGCAACGCGGGTGGGGAGCCATGTATTCGCTGGCGGTGTAAGCATAACTGCTGCCGCTGCTACTTTTCATGCACTAAGGATACCGTGCCATGCAGTCCTGTCAGGTTGTCATGTCATGTCAGACGGCGTCTGGCGCTGTCTTGCGGCGACCCTGTGACCCACCTATGACGACGACATGAGCACGAGCTGCGGGGTACCGGCTTTACGCATGGTGTGGTGACATGATCACGGGTGCTAGATGTTGATAAACACTTTTTCTACGCGGAAGCTAGAGCCCTTCGCCTTCGGAGCTACCGCTTAAAAAAAAATCACTGGACAATTACGATGCTTGGTAACAAGAAAATAGAGCGCAGTGGTCGAGTTATTGTAGCCATAGCAGCTCGCAGACGGAACAATCACTGCCGTACGGAGGCAGCGCCCACAGAGGCAGGAATCTTTATTGAACCTAGCGGCCTCAGCCACTGAGCCTCTGCTGAAGCGGCATCTTTCGCACCAGTCGCCCCATACAGAGCGCGCCACATTCCACCGCTTTAGCCGCAGCCTCTTCATCGAGGCCTGAACTGAGGCGCCACTTCCTCTCTTGCTTCTTTTAACCCCCCCTCATTCCCTTCTCTAACGGCGCGCTTGAGGTGTCCATGCCGATGTGCGACAGTTACCGCGCCTATCCTTCCCTTTAAACAATTTTTTTTTATTTCTTCCGTGTGCTCCTTGACTATTGCCGGATCCTTCTCTAGCACATTCCTTCTCTTTCGCTCCGCTGTTTACAGCGTCACCTCCGCCACCATTACCAACGAGACTCAACCCAGGCACGGGCGCTCAGGAATAGCGCTTAAAACGTCACACTTCCAGAGACTCTATTGTGCTGCTAAACTGCGGAATGGACGCACAGAAACTGAAATATCTAAGCCATGATCCTGAACCGTGACATGGAGGAGGCTGGTTATAATTAAGCTAGAGAGATGCGCTAAAATGGGCCGTGTAATGCTTCGTGGTATGACGCGCCTGGTTCATCAGTGGGCACAACGAGAGTACTTTATCTAGATAGGCCTTGCCTCCCACGACATTCCTTTTTTCTTCTTTCTGTGTCTTTCCCTCTTCCTCTTGTCTTCATAAATGCTGTCATAAGACAAAAACAATAAAAGTGCATGACAAGCACATTTCGCACACCCTCTGAAGAGGCACGTCGGGCTTTGTCAATATGACACTGTCAATCTTATCGTGCGCAGCGTAGTGAGTGGCTCGCATACATGAACCCTGTGACACAAACAGTAAGACATAGGCAAGAAGAAACGTGTGCAGCTAGAAACTCACTTGATCCATGCTCTGAATTTCTCCTAGCAGAGTCGGATCACAGCCACGAAACCAGATTGTCAAGGCCACTCCCATGAAGAAGCCAGCAGTGTAAAGCAGAAAGAGTAGAATTGTACTCGTGAAGGCTGTTCTGAAAACGAAAGCGTTTTCTTATGAACAAATCTACTCTGAAATTTCTCCCTCGGGCGCGCCAATTCGCCCTTCCCCCTTATGGCATGATTACAAAAGGATAACTAGCGAAGGAGTCATGAGGAGGCAAACGAAGACATTGGCCTCCCCATGTGGTCGCAGGTAAGGCAGATATATTTAGACAAGTATCTCGGGGCACAATGACCGTATGTGCGCAGCAGAGATAATATACATGCTACTTGACAAATGAAGCCAAAAGAAAAGAAACCTACCCGGCAGTTCACAGGACATTGTAGAGTGAAATGGATATACTGCAAAGCGTCCCAAGTGATTCTAAATAATTGAGTTCAGCTGTAATGCATTCACCTGCAATTAAACCTATTCGCCAAAGTCGTAATAAGCCCATTTCTCTACGAGTACATATTTCACTCTGCGTCTATAACTATAAATACCGACGTGAAGAATTATATTTAAGTGTAATATTTTTTTCTCGCACGTGGGAGGTGCGGGGCTCGATCCCCAGTGTCGCCGGGTGCACACCGATGAAACAATGGGTACAAGCTTCCCCCGGTTGGCCTGGCTCTCAGCTTATTCAGGGCGAAATACTTCGCAAATGGGTCTTTGACCCCACCTTGAGCAAACGAAAATATCGTGTGCCATGGCGCTCTTTGGACGCTGGTGCCCTTGAGCCATAAAAATTAACTGTCATCATCATTATGTTTTTCCTCGTATAAAAAATAAATACACTTCGTAAACAAAAGAAACTATCAAAGCTCGATGCCTTTCCGGAGGTCGTACTTTTAAGAGAGGGCCTTGTAGCCCCGTCCTCGCCGCGTGTCTTTCTCTAGAGCAGAGGAAAGAAACCATCTGTTTGTCACAGTTGGCGCAGCTTGCGCTATGATGCTCCCTTCGTACGCGCTGCAAACGAATGTACCTGCTCAGCAAAATCTGGGAGCCTCAACCAAGTGGCACCTACGGAACTGTGTCGCTTGCACATGCAATTGGGGTCCTTTAAAGAGCAGGTGTCGATTAGCTTGGCCAGTTTAGCAAGTCTTCTAGTGGCCGTCACGGGATTCTTGTGTGGGAAGACTCTCACTGCTGCCAAAGCACGCGACGTCTCGTCCTGGTTACTATACTTATCCCCCTTCACCACTGTGCTGCTCGAGTAACCAACAGTTACCATGGTAGTCATTGCACCGCAGCCGCCGCTGAAAGGACCCTTCGGTTGTGCGGCTGGCATTGAAGACATTACATGCCCAACCCTCAGTAAATAATTCAGCTTACAGACCACGTTAACCATACGCTCGCCACATGTGAATGTGGCTCTGACCGCATGGATTGGGACACTGCGCAAAACATTTTCACACACGCTCGCAGGATTGTAAAGCATGAGGTCAGAAGGATTTCTCTAGTTCTTTCTCTTTTACTTCCGCATCGCACACGCCTTCATGGCGACCATTCTTCGTTTGACGCGAGTAAATAAAAAGATCCCTTTTTCTCGCATATTTCATTCCTTCCTTAAAACCCATGTCGACAAGCCTACCAACGGACCGTCAGCTCAAGGGCTCGTTACGATAAGGGACACTTTATGGTGACTGGTTTGCAGCTCTAAGTTGCACTGCGTAGACGAAAGTCGTACTAGAAGTGTTTGTTCGCGTACTTCCGACTTTTCCTCGCGATAGCGGTCGCCCTTGAAGAAAGTCAAAATTCTGGACAAAAGCATTTTTGAGCGAGAAAAAAATTATCAGCGGAATTTTTTTTCATATATTGTAAGATTTCACTATTAGAATCAATATATCCGCAGACCTCTCCTCGGCAGGCTTGCAGTTTGTGCTATTAATGTTTTTGCTATCGTTTAGTAGTCCCCATAGGTTTTATATGGCAGTGTTAACTTCTTGATGCAAGTGATGGAGACAATATAAAAGAGAGCTTTTGCTACTTATCGGAAGAATGGACCCTTTCCTTCAATATATTTAACACCTTACAGTTTTCCATTATTCAAAAGTTTTGTCCAAGAATGTTGGACATGACTAACCACTCCATTGCAAGAGTTACCTAGAGTAATCGGGCATTTCTCAACATGCCGTTCGCTTGCGTGGTTCGTCTAAAACGATGTCATCGTGATTCTTTCTTGCCCTCTCGAGATCAAGATTCATCTATAATCTGCTCTAATCCTGTAATCTGAACTGGCGCTTCACATTTTATGAAGCGCAGTTTGCAATGCAGCACCTTTCTTTAACCCCTTAATTTTACTGAAATTAAAGAGTCAAATTCTACTTCTTGGAGCAGATGCGGCAGTTACTGCTGCCGTCAAGGCTCAGTGTTCAAGCGTCATGAAGCAAACAATACCTTCTGGCTTCCTGCAACGTCCGAGAAGCGAGGAGCCTCTGAGCTACCATTTGGTCCAGACAAAGCCGATAGATGGCGGCCGCTGTCGTACCGAAGAAGCAGGACCAAAAATTTTCGTCATTGGTCAAGTCGAGCCTGAAACTTTTGAGAAGAATGGGAGTATTTGTTTTGTTACCCAATCTCCATATACGTTCCTACGCCCTTTTTTATGCTTGTTTGCTTGTGATTGAAAACAGATTGCTTTCGGCACCGCTATCGGCTGATGCAAAAATATGCTATCGGACATGCCTCTTCTATCGCGTGCCACATCTGCAGCCACGTTGTTTCAGAAGCACTTGCTGAAACACTCGAAACTCTGGCTAGTTGGTTATTTTCCGTGCTTAAAGGAAGCGGCGCACTATCACCTTTTATTTGGAACTGCAGTGCATTCAGACTTTTGTGGTACATTTCATGTTGTGGCTTGGTTCTTTTTGTTTCGTGGCAAAAAGAGCCATGTGCCAATAACCGCGTTTTGCTCCGTGTACCCTCGATAAACGTCCCTGACAAATGTGTGCGTGCTTCAATTCGAAATAATATTTGATATTTCAGCCCCACGTCTAGTCTTCCTCCTTGTTCTTGTGGTCCATCTTCCTGTGTGTGCTGGTTTCTTTAGGCGTGGGTACTTGTGCTGTGCCCACCGGTAATAAAAGTAAAGGCCTTATTAGGCGTACCGATCGGCTTCTACGCCACGACAATAACAGGGTCAGTGAATGGCTAAAATTTGTAGCCATTGTAGTCCTCGAGAGTTAATGTGACCATGAAATTTATTTTAAGACAGGCACAGCACATTCAGGGGTGGCAGCCGACCGAACACACTAACTCCAACTCATGCCTCCACTGGTTACCGGCGTTGGGCGGCAATGGCGCTGACCCGGCACAAGAATCTGAGGCTTGGACCATAGCGGACATTTTCTGCCGTTAAACATAAGGAGGGGCGCACAACAACGCAATAATCGCTTCCACTGCGCCAGCGCTGCTTTCAAGCCATGAGGAGAGAGAATCGGTGTAACACGTCCAATGCTACATGATGCCTCAGATAAACCGATCTTGGCCGTCTTTCGAGAAGCATGGAAGGCGCGAATAGTGCCCTTCGTAACGCGGCACGCTCGTTTGCTCAGAGTGCCCCAAACTACAAACCATTAAGATGGAAAGTTTTTGGAACGTTAGCGTCATGTTTGGCGGCATGTTAGCCCTCAGTTACGGCTATGTTTCGTGACGACGTACGCGTCAGGGACAAAAGGTAAGAGCATTTCATACCTAAGCTGTCCGGCGCTGCAGCTTCCGAGCCCGAGTGTAACCACTGGCATTTAGCGGCACACAAGTCAACATAAAGGAAAGACTGAAGGGTTTTTTTTTAAGTTACCGCAAGCTAATTAAGCTTGTCCTATAAGTTTATCGCTCCTTTATAATTATTCTCCGCAATTCTGGCTCTCATGGAACATTTCATTCCGGCGCGATTAGATTTAAAATTTCACCGCTTCTTAGCCTCTGCTTGAAATGAATTCCACGGGCAACACCGCTTCTTCGACGTCACAAATATATCCCGCGCGCATCTATGCTCGCGCCTTAATACCCGTTATCGGCTTCAGTAACTCAGGTGTAAGGCAAGTATCATGTCTTCTCTGGCATTTTACTAAATTTCTGAACGTTTTCAGTCGTTGTTGCAGCCAATGAACGCGTATGCGAGTTTTAGCGTTTAGGGCGTTATTGCTGCTTCACGCGAAGCATTGTAACTGGCCACGGACTGGGTTTTTTGTTCAGGTTTTCTCTTCTCACTGTTCAAACTCTCAAGCGGACTTGGACGAGCCAGGCTAGTTAAAGCCGCCTGCCATTTTGTGGTTTACAGTCCGGTTTGTGCATTGCCTGTCACTGTGTGTCCGCAGGACTTGTTCAAAAGTATTTTTTTTTGTTCGGGGACAGATGAATGGTCATTTTGATAGAACCATTGAACAATAAATGTGCCGTTAGGGCGTTAATTTGGATACACAGAAATTTTTGAAAAATGGTTTGTTGTTGCGGGGAGAGAGGACTAGAGAGAATATGAAGAGAACACTGACACAGAATGTTCGAAAACCCTTCAGAGTGGCCTTTAAATACATTAAATCGCATGTGTTTTAAATTACTGGCGGGCTTCAGTGAGGCAGCCTGTATTTCATCGTTACCTTCTAGCTCAACTTTTCTGTGCTTTCTTTTACCTGGCTCCGTTCTTTTTGTGTCATTTTCCATGACAACTTCTATTAGAACCGTGTAACGTTAAGCCTTGCATACAACGCATACTTTTTGTGTTTTCACTTGTTCACGATATTCTGCAACTCCCAGTTTTTACTAAGCTGTACTTGGGTGCTCTCGTGGGCAAGTAAGCTACACAGAAAGAATATAAGGGACCGCGTGCTTAGAGTTTCGCAATCGCAAAAAATGATATATGGCTTTCGGTTATATCTGAATGCAAACTGTGGGTATAACTCATTATTGCCGGCTTTTCTTTAACATAGAAGAGGCGAACATGCGCATATCTGGAGGACTCTAAGCAATCTGTGCGCTTATAAAAGGAATAGCAAGAAAACACGTAAAACGCCAACTTACTCAGCTATATAGGCTCCAAGATTCAGGTCACTGAGTGGCTGAACTGCTGAGTTTGCTCTTAGAGAGTCGATTATAATGTTCGCTATAATAGTCACTGGAGCAATTAGAATAAACAAGAACTGCATGCAGTCTGTCCACACCACACCACGAAGTCCGCCCTTCATAGAGAAACGAAAGATGACACATGTGAATTCAGTATGTTATCGTACGATAAAACACCATTTAAACAATATCAGCCCAATTTGCAGCGTTTATATCACGTTTTTATCTGAGAGTTGGGAAGTGATTAAAATGTGACTTGACGCAGGAAACTAACCAGAAAGTAAAAATTGAGACTGTTTAGATCTTACCAGTGCAGTGTACAGAGTTCCCGAGAGTCCTATGAGTAAGCTGCACCAGAAAAGAGGGACCTTGAAAACTCAAAAAAGATTTGGTGAGTACTCGCGTAACGACAGCAACCGGAGAAAGAAGCGTTTTTGAACATGTAAAGATCGCCGCTCGAATCATAGAAATGAAACCATGCGCGCTGCATTTCTAAGCGGCCGCAGGAAAGAGTCCATAACATTATAATGCAGTGAACGTGAATTTCTATGCGATATATCTTGACTGATAATTTCGTTATACCGTTTACATTTGCAGTAAATTTTTCGACATTTGGCAGACACACACAGGTTTCATTGCCTTTGTTTCAGTCCTTCAGCATGTATTTTCTTCTAGCAATAAAGCGTGATTAAAGAGCTTCCCTGCTCGGGATGCCAGGAGTCAAGCCCGTGAAGACTAGACACACCCTATGTTATAAGCCTCTAAGCAACCTTTAAAAATAGGTTTTTTGAGTTAGAAGAGCCGTTTTTCTGGCAGAGCATGGTCAGCGGCGCATCAGTATACTGCCAACAACTGCAAATTAGCAGGAAGGTTAGGTTGTACCGAGCAGTCATGTTTTACACCTTACTATTAAGCTTCTTATTTGATTAAAGGTTTATAGCCCCGTTTAAGTAATGCCACGTAAGTTTTAGAATTTCGAAACTGGCATTGTTGTCTCTGAAGGCAGCGCTAGCAATTCTGGGGCCGCACACGGCCGAAGCCGGAACCGCGCGACCAGAAAGAGCGCTGGCAGCGCCTGTTACCGCGACACAGACAGGTGCGGGTGTTACGTACACATTTCGCCGCGCCCCACTAGGAGCGGCCAGTCGGCAGAGAGCACTTAACTGGCGGGATGATGTGTAACGCGGCTCATAGGCGTGGCTAGCGTTATTTCTGGTCCCGCCGTTTCGGTTTCCACCTTGTGCAGCTCCAGAATTGTTTACTCGGCCACAGCAACAACAATGCCAGTTTAGAAATAATAAAAACTGGTATTCATATCCCTTAATGTTGGCTACTAGCCTCTCACCAAATGAAGAGCCTGACAGTAAGCGTTGCCTACTCAGTATTAGACAGCCAGGCTGCTAGCTAGCACCCATTATCTGTATTCTGATGAACTATGGCAGCGACGGTGGTGATCGGACGCCCCCTTATCGCTTTATTTTTGCCTTACAGATTTCAACGACGAACCCTGCTGCGCTGGCCTCAAGACAGCACTAAGTGGACGTCACAGGCTTTTGCGCCCCCGCGCTTCTACCGGCCGAGCTGTAAACGGGTCACACGGATGGCAGCGACGGTGGTGATCGGACGCCCCCTATCTGCTTTATTTTTGCTTTACAGGTTGGTGAAAAACCTACTTTTCTACTTGCCATTTTTTCTTTCACCACCGCTGCTGCTGCCGTGTTGCTCGCTGCTGGCTTGTTGCTTGCCGCTGCCTTGTTGCTCGCTGCTGCCTTGCTTTCTACCGTGCTATCAGTTGTAGTGTTAGGAGAAAGATTTTCCGAATTTAAGCCTGTATGCTGCACAAGCTGTACCAAGGCTAACATGCCGGAGACACGCCCTTCCTGCGAAGAATGTCTGCCAAATGACGGACTCGCCATCAAGTGCGCCGAATGATAGTACACCTACCATCTTGGCAATTGCTCTGGTGTTTCTGCGTCAACATATAAGGGAAAAGGCGAGAAAGGTCGCAAAACGTGGCGATGTCCAGACTGTCGCAAAACAAACGCAGGAAGCTCGGACACACCCAGTACGCAACCTGACCTTGCTGGCTGTTTAGCAGGCATATGTCAAAAACTTGATGCTCTTGCTGGCCTGCCTGACCAAGTCGATGAAGTGAAGAAGTCTACTGAACTAATGTCAAAAAAATACGATGATATACTTGAGCAACAGGTAAAACGTGAGAAAGAGATCTGTACCTTAGAGAAACGTGTCAGTGCACTTGAGACCAGAATCGACGCTGATGATGTTGAGTCATTGAAAATGACTGTAAACGACCTTGAGTGGCGAAACAGAAAGCTGAACCTTGAGGTGCACGGCATACCGGTGACAAATGATGAGAATCTGATGGAAAAGGTAAATGACGTAGCAAAATCTGTGGATTTGCCAGAGCTTACTTTGAATGACGTCGATGTTGTGCACAGACTTCCTTCAAAGCCAGGAAAGGTGCCTGGGATCATTGTACGGTTTTCAAAGCTCTCAACTCGTGACATGTGGTTTCAGAAGCGTACAGCTTTAAGAGATGCTCACTCGGATGTATCTGTCAGCGAAAACATGACGCGTCAAAGCCGTGAGGTGTTGCGCTATGCAAAGGCTTGGGCAGGTGAAAATGATTACCAGTACGCTTGGCACCGGAATGGGAAAGTGTTCGTTAGAAGGAAACAACATGATCCTGCGATTGTCATTCATTGTCCAGCAGATTTGGACCAGTTGTAAAGCCAGTAATGTGTGGCAATACGCGGCACTCTTTTTCCAATGGCTCTTTCTACTGATCTAGTTAATTTTTCTGACATCAATAGATTCATTAAGCCTGATAATCTTCATTGTTGCTCTTGCATTCATGTTAATATCAGATCTGGTCGAAATAAGCAAGAAGAACTTGACTGTTTTTTCAGAGAAGTGGAAACTTGTTTCAATTTTATTATGTTTTCTGAAACGCGGTTTACTTGTGAAGGTGACGTCTATGTGATTCCGACATACAAGTGTTTCTATACGAACCGATCCATAAGAAGGGGAGGTGGTGTTTCAATGTTAGTTTCGAATCTAATGGAATCAGAAATGTTACCTGAATTTTGTTGTATTGCACCCCATTACGAAGTCCTGGCAGTCAAGTCTGGCACAAGGTTATTTTGTGTCTGCTATCGTCCACCGGGTAGCAGTTCTGCTGAGCTCTTTTTATTTCTTGATTCATTCCTAGAATTTGTTAACATGAACCAATATGAGTTAATTTTAGGTGGCGATTTTAACATTGACATGCTGGCCAACAATAACACAACAATCGAGTTCAATACTTTACTTAACGTTCACTCCAGTGTAAATGTCATTATGTCACCTACACGGATTACGACAGAATCAGAAACACTTTTAGATCTTTTCATAACAAACTCCAAAACAGAAAGCTTGAAATCAGGCACCATTGCTCATGCTCTGAGTGATCACATGCCAATATTCATATCTGTTAATCTCGCTCCGAATTCTCAACGACAACCCGACCAAATGTCATTTTATCGCGTTATAAATCATCCCACGTTATGCGAGTTCAAGGAACGCTTATCTATTGTTAACTGGGAACATATTTTTGAGGAAAGCCACCCTGACGAAGCATACGAAAATTTTTTAGAGGTTCTTCCTGACATTTATAATGCTTCCTTTCCGCTGAAGAAATTCTCCCAGTCAAAGAAAAGTAAGAAACCATGGGTCGATGAGGACATGTTGCAGTTGATAAGAAAACGAGATAAACTTTACAGACTGTTTTTACAAAGTAGATGTCCTGAAGCGCTGAAAACATTCAAAAAATTTAGGAACTTCGTCACAAAGCAACTTCGCGTCGCTAAAAAGCAATATATTTATAACCGATTTAATTCAACTGGTGGACAGTCTGAAAAAGTTTGGAAGTTTTTAAAATCTATCTTCAGTAATTCTTCCGAACCGACCACAAAAATTATTCATGAAGTGATTGGATTAAAAGGTTCTGATCTAGCAGATGCCTTTAATGACTATTTCCTTTCCTTTGCTGACACATCAAGCGGCGACGTAAATCTTTCCTATATGAGTGCCCGAAATGGTGAAACAATATTTCTAACACCGGTTACAGTAAATGAAGTAATTACAGAATTTTTAGCGCTTAATAATAGTAAAGCCACAGATGCGTCAGGTTTTCAGATACAGCCCATAAAATTTACCATCGACATTCTTGCACCTTGCCTCACCCATATCTTCAACCTATCCTTGGTTTCCGGCGTTTTTCCGCGTCTTATGCAAAGGGCAAAAGTGACAGTAGTGTATAAAAAAGGAAACCAAGATGAAATGGGAAACTATCGCCTGATATCAATCTTAACTGTGTTTTCTAAAGGCCTCGAAAAAGTTATTCTTAAACGGCTATCCTGCTTCACTGAAAGATGTAACATTATCAATACCGCTCAATATGGGTTTCGTAAAAATAGGACGACTGAGTTAGCTCTCCTTGCTCAGAAAGAATTCATACTAAAACATTTTGAAGCAAAAAACATGGTACTTGGATTATTTTTAGATTTTTCAAAGGCGTTTGACCTTGTTAATCACTCTGTGCTGCTCAAAAAATTAGATCACTACGGCATTAGAGGCATAGCCCATATGCTGATTTCCTCATACTTGCGAAATAGATCTCAGTTTGTTAGTATTGCCGGTGAATGCTCCCAGTTGAAAGCGGTAGCTTCTGGTGTTCGACAAGGGAGCATTTTGGGTCCGTTTCTTTTTGTTCTCTATATCAATGATATTGTTCGCATCGATAGCACTGCTAAGTACATAATTTACGCAGATGACACTAGTCTGTTTTTTTCGGGTACTTCAACGGTTGATCTCGCAAATCGAGCTAATAAAACCTTAAAAGAAATAAATACTTGGACTGCCGATAATCACTTAAGAATTAACGTTAGTAAAACTGCAGCCGTTATGTTTCACCCACGTCACAAACACTTTGAACTTCCTCTAATTGAATTAAACAATACCAGAATAGAATTTGTGCAGACTGTGAGAACTCTAGGCGTTTACTTTGCAGCAGATATGTCGTGGAATGACCCTTTTAATTACGTCGTTAAGAAACTTTCCAGAACAGTTGGTATCATGCGCCGCCATTGCTTTAATTTTCCTACGTCAGTCAACATGTTACTTTATCACTCTTTGTTCTCTTCCATAGCCAACTACGGATGTATGGTGTGGGCAACAACAACAGCCGGAAATATTAACAAGCTCACAGTCTTACAAAAACGTATTATACGCATTGCATGTAAAGTGCCGTATTTCTTCCACACTGCGAGCCTTTTCCACCGACACAACGTTATTCCAATGAAATCCATGTATTGTTATAGGCTGTGCCATAAATATAAACTCGCCATAATGAAAAATGATGACTCCTTACTTACACTTGCTGTGTTAGAGCAAAGCAGAACTGTGTATGATACCCGCGCAGCAGAGCTTTGGAATGTTAAGAAATGCCGCACAAACTATGGTAAACAAATGTTGCAGCATACTTTACCGACACTTCTGAACCAGTTGTACTGCCACAAGGATCTTGATGTCTCCAATATTTCTCTGAAAAAATTGCCCCAATTGTTCCTGTAGTTACCATTTTGAGTGGATGTGTCAATTTTGCTGTCCCTTATATTCTCCTCTCTGCGCTTGCCTTTATAGGCTCTTGGACCTAAAGTAGTTCTTTTTTCCTTTACATGCAGAATGTACTGCGTACTGAACGTACATGTGTCGTTCTATGTACTGAACATACGTGTTTTTTTTCCTTACATTTTGTTTGATGTCCTTTTCTGCCGCCGTCAATGCTGCACTGTAAGAGGAAGCCAGGACCTTTCAAGCTGTCTATACAGCTTTTTTCCTGGCTGTCCTCGCAACACCTAGTTGCGGAAATAAACCTTCAAAACAAACAAACAAACAGAATGCTCTGCCGAGAAAGCGCTCCTCTAACTCAAAAGCTCATTTTTAAAAGCAGTTAAGAGTTGTGGACAAACCACCCTGCATAGCTGCAGAAAACGAACCGATATCTATCATAAAACATCGTGGCTATTGGCAAGTTAAACAATACCAGCGCGCCTATAGCCCACATCGCTGTGGTGAGGCGTTATTCAAACAGTTAATCATACAGTTGCATTAAGCTCCCGTATACAGGGTGATCAAAAGTAAGATTTACAGTTTTGGTACAATTAGAGCTCAGAGGTACGTGAAACCCACCACTGAAGATGAATTATATGGTCAGACGGCCTAAAGTTAGATAACTGTTGCCACTGTCAGCCATATAATGAACTGATATATTTTGAGAACTTTTTAGCTGCGGCGGTTAGCGTGAATGTTTATATTGGAATAAAGGGTGCGTCCCATTTCAAGTGTCAATAATATTGTAGAATACTTTTAAAGCGTCTGTGTTCCGGGATAGTGGCACCAGTAGTTTCTATTGCTTTCGAATAGCTACGCACGGAGGACGGTGGAAGTGTACGCGATGACTCCTTGCTAGCGTGACGCAGCTGCTGCTTCGAGCGTGGCTAGCATTTCGATAGCCGAAAGTGAAAGGAAAAGAGTTATCAGTTCCACTTTGTGCTTTAAGCCGTTGGCAGCCGAGATTCTGCGTAACAACGGAAGGAGTTTCGTACCCAACGTCATCGCCTTGCATGCTAAATCACGCGGATCAAGCCAGAACTTGGGAGAGGATATCTCGGAACAGACGGGTGCTAGGAGAATTCTGCGAAGTAGAATTTTTAATGAGTACGAATGCCGTTAGGTTTCCAATATAAATATACCCGCTTCCTGCAGTTACTGAAAGTTGATTGAATGGCTTTAATTCATTAGATGTCTGATGGGGCAATTATCATTTCTGTTCGGCTCGCCAAATAATGTATGTGCAGAGATGCATTTCGCGTACATTTTAGCGCCAAATTTTAGGAAGTATGTATGCTCAGTGTTGATCCCAACCCCCTCTAGATTAGCCACTATATGCAAAATACACATATTTCGTTTAATTTCTTTGTTATGGAAACTTCATTTCTTTTGTCAAAATGGTACCTTAAGATGAGAAAAAAAGAGCAACGAAATGGTGTGACCTTCGGATGAGAAAATGCACGAACCTCATTGGATGCCCACGAGAGAAGAAAAAGAGAGAGGAGGAAGTTATTTAATTGAAGACCGAAAACAGCAAGCGTTCAAGCTGCGCTGACACGCTACACTGCGTTTGGAAGGAGCTTGTTTAAGGGGGGAAGCAGGAATAAGAAAAGGCATAAGGCTGAGTAACTTTTCAATATACTATGGCACGATAACCGTTTTTCTCCTGCAACGTGGGAATAAAAACAAATCATATAGGACTATGAGGCTTTGTAGTTACTTTCTTTGCTGCTTAGATATCCGATGGCTGCGAATGGTAACAGACTAGATACCAAGAGAAGGTGAGTGTGCCGAGTGCGGCAGAAAGTTGGGTGGGAGATGAGATTAAGAATATTGCGAAAATAAGGTGGCCGAGGTGGACCCAAAGCAGAGTTAATTGGAGCGGCATGGGAGAGGCCTTTGGCCTACAGTGGGCTTACGTACTCAGGCTGATGATGATGAAGCTACAACCCTCATTGTTGTGCGCCGACTCGCGTCCTGTAGTTCGATACGTGCTTAAGTGCGGAACATTAGGAACGAGCGAAATTGCGGTGCAGTGCCGATTTTTCCGTTTGCGTCCTGATGGAACCACAGGCTCACGATACTCGTTAGCACGGTGAGACTTACCCGTCACAAGCGTGAGTGATGCCGCGAAGATTGATATGGCACCGATGCTTTGCTGTAAAATGGAGTAATTTGTAAGAGGACTACTTCACCACATTGATGTTACAATAAAAAGAAAGGGCAAGTGGACATACCAGGAACAAGGGTAAGCAAGCGCAGCATAGCGTTTCTTTGTATAACTTGAGGAAAAGATGGCGCTGTCATAGTTCATCCTCAACAGAGAGGCGCAACAATGCTGGGAAAGCGTGGTTTCTAATTTGGCTTGCTTGTTGATGGGAAATAAACGTGGATTCGGCCGTAACAGTGCGACGCTTCCCGAGACAAACCTCGAAGAAGTGCTGTGAAACTTTCTATAGCAGCGTAGCACCGAACTTCCACTGGCCTCTAATTTATTGAACTGAAAAAAATGCACGAACCTGCACGCAAGGGAGCGCACAACATCGCAGCAGACGATTCCGAGGCAGACTCTATTTTTTACAGTCAACACTAGCCAAGCCAAATAATAAACCCCCACTGCCCGACATTTCCGCGGCGGGTGGACAGCTCCCTAAGAAATTCGCCTAGACGATGGGGCCAGCTTTCCTTTTAGGTAGAATTGAGAAAATCGTGAAGCGCAATGTGGTGTTGAGCTGAAACACTGCGCACTTTCATTTCACGTTTTCGTTGTCAGGTGGGTTGGCTGGATGGGACAGGCTAGCATAACAACGTAAGCAATATTCCTGGTACTTTAGTCTTTTTTTTTGCTGAAGAGGAACGTACGATGTTTTAAATACCACGAATATAACACAGCAGATATTCGATTTAAAACTGTGTTTTTATGTTAATTTCCCACGATATTACCTTCTAAAAGAAAATATCCAACAATAGAACAAGAACAAAGACTAAAAAATAAAATGTTAGCGGTAGGCGAGCGATCATACCCAGCCAATCTGGACAAAAGCATTTTTGAGCGGGAAACCGTTATTGAATGCATTTTTTTCATATAATGTAAGACTGCACTATAAAAATGAATATATTCCGAGCTCAGCCGACGGCAGTGTTGTATTTCTTTTCTACTCGCGTTTTTGTTATCATCGAAAGCGTCCCCTATTGGTTTCTTATGGCAGTCTTAACTGTTCGCTGCGATTGCTGGAAAAACTTTAAGAGAAAGATTTTGCTACATATCAGAATAATGAACACATTACTTCAATATTTCAACAACAGCGTTTTCCAATTTTCAAATGTTTGGCCGGAGAATTCTGGAATTGCATTTGTAACCATTATTCACCTGAGGCCGTTTTTGTTCGGCAACAGATTATTTAGTTAATTAGGGTTTTCCGTAATTAATAAATGCTCCCCTATGTATGTAAATGTGATTTGCAAAGTTGGAGAACAGTTTCTCAAACCTCCAGTCCAAAAATTTGAGATAGGAAAAGCTTCACGTGCATTCGCCCACATTACTACCGCATTCATGCGCAATGATCGTGCTGCTCTCAACCATGGCTTGAGAAAACTTGTTCAGCTGAGGCCTGGCACATCGGCACTGTTACAGTGGTAGGCCGATATTTTGCCGATATTTCTTGCACCCGCGTTAGCCAGATTTTCCATTTGACGTTGCAAGATGCAGTGCCAGGGCGAAAGCCAGCGGCAGCAAGTATCAAAAGTTCATTTCAAAAATACACAAAGCTAGCTGTTTAAGTTATTGAACAGTAGTGAAAAAAAATTGGTTTGGGTGTGCAAAGTAGCTTCTAAGTATATGCGGTCGTTTTCCCTCCGCTGCCACTAGCATTTCATTTTTAACCCTTGCCTGAAGTTAGCTTGGACACAGTGTACATATAGTTGACAACATTTGCTGTTTACGCAATATGATATTGAGTAGTAAAAACATTTGAAGCTGGAAGCAATAGGAAGCAAATTCTGCGAGTGTTCTTTATCTGCCTTGCGTGTTTTGAACGCACAGTTACACGCTTTATGCCTAAGTGGTTTATTTTGGCCCAGCTGTAAGTAAAGCGGCTAGAAAGGGAGGATGCGATTAAAATATCCAGACGTACAGCTGCTGTCAAAAGCGCGCAGCTCACTGGTTATTCTTGTACGTCTTGCTGTTCTGGCTCATTTTAGATTACCAGGGTTCAAAACCATCTGAATGAGCGGCCAAACCGTGCACACATCTTAAAAGTTTAGGACTTCCAGGGGCGCTATAGAGAGCCGGTTAACTAGCTTAGAAGCAAGCCTTTTGGCTTTATATTTTGACAACGACCTTGCGTGTAGGTAGCTCTATCCTCTGTTACGAAGGTGGGAGAAATGCAAGTGACGTTAAGGTTGCCGCGCCCATCATAAAACTTGCATGCTCTTGATGGTCACAACTTGTTCTCATTCATGGCTAAATTTGAAATCAGTGAAATAAGCCTGTTCAATAACTGTAATGAAAATCTACTATACTCCTAAAGAACGAGGCTAGAACTGGCAGAAAATAAAGAAAATAGATCAATAGGTGTGCGCCAGCGTTCGAGTTTTATTCAGCTGACATTACCATCGAAGAATAAAAAACCTAAAAATTGATTAGCATTCATTTACCGTGAGAAAGATGTAGATTGCGCAGGCTGTCAACGAAATGGTGGTGTTAAAACGCAGGCGGATGTACTGAAAAAAGGACAAAGGAAAATAACAATTTTTAGTTTAACTAAGCAACAACCACAGATAAAAATGCCTCGTGATGATTACAGAAATACCAGATGATGAATACGATTTATGCGGCAATGTATGCGTTTGAATTAGAGGCCGCGTGGCGTTTGCGTCTCCTCTACTCAGCTGCATTTGCGGAGCCCCGATTTGCTTCTCTTCATTTATTTTACTCAGCTATTTGTGCTATTGGGAGGTTTCTAGAAGTGGAGCCTTTTGAGGCTGGATGTAGCTGGATGGGGGCGTTAGGGAAGTGGGGGTTGGCAGGTGGATGTTAGCTGGACGCTTGTAGGTGGGAGATGCATTTTTTCCTGTGGATGCCAGCATATGATTCCACTGGAGGCTGCCCAGAGAAGCCACCCTCTGAGATAGAAGGAAAGGAAAAAAAAACAAAGGAAGAAAGAAAGAGGGAAAGAAAGAGATAAAGAAAGAAAGTAAGAAAGGAAGAAAGAAGGAAAGAAAGAAAGAAGGAAAGAACAGAGAAGGAGGGGTGACGTGCCGCTGACATATTATATAGTGCGTCTGTCTTCGCTCTCTCTCCACATCTCTGAATGGCCACCATGCCCTATCCTTTGCACGTGACACTTTGATACTTCCAGCGGATTCTATTTGGCCACTTTTCTCCTCTCTTCTATTCTCCACCCTCGTTTCGACAATCCTCTCCGCAGCCTCAAACTGACACTATCGGACACATCTTGCGAAGATGGCAGTAGTCATAATAGCGTATTAAATGTAACCTGTGCTACATAGCATAGCTAGACTAATGAAAAGAATACATTTGTATAATTATGATGCTTCAATGGCCACCATCGCACCTGGCAGGAGAGGAAATGATGAAACTGCGGCTAGCCTGTTTGAGGTTCTTAATCACAGGCGCTATTTGATTCTCCATTACAGCTGCACGCGACCCACCTAGCCTCCGAGCCAGAAGTTCCTATTCCCGAGTTGGCTCTTTATACCGAGCCTATCAGTGTAGAGGTATTTTGGAAGAGGCTCCTATTTATGAACACATTTTAAAGTTTGCATATAATGAATGCCCCGTACACTGTCTAGAGTTCAGACCAAAGCACACTGCCGCTTATGATACCGTGGTGACGACATCGCTTCTGTATCAATTCAATTCTTTATTTTACAGAACAAAAAGTCACATCGTGGGGAGGTTCAGGGGCTGAAAGTTGCTAGCAATAACTTGACAGGGGCCCAAGAACCTCTAACTGGCAGTCAGCGACAGAACGCACATAAATTGAATTAAACTACACAAAGAGTTCAAAAATATAGAACCAGCATAATCAAATCATCAACGGATACCAGGAAAATCTTTACAATTTAAAGCAAGCGCTAAAACAGTCAATTACAAGAACAGCAAGTGGGAAGAAGAAAACAAAGAAACATTGAGAAATTCGTTTGTGGTTCCGAAATTTACAGAGGCACACACAAACTAGCTTTCTATTAAAACAATACGATTTAAGCTCTTTTGGGCTGATATTAGCTTGAAATATGTGTTTATTAAGAGCTGATGACAGGTTGTGTTAAAGTGTTTCAGTTAATAGCTATTTCGAAAATACAGAATAAACTTGAGATCCTTGTTGTGGGTGCATTTTGAATTCGATGCAGATGTTTAATGTGCAGTACATATTAGAAAGTTCCTAGAAGCTTGAAACGAAAAGTAAAACAAGTGGAATATCCGGAAGATCTACAGGTGCGGCCAGAATATTACGGAGCATCCTTCGGAATTTGAAAATCTTCTCACGTGTTCTGGAGAGGAGATATGAGCGTGTCTTCTGTTCATACGCGAACGCGCCAATGACGTGAGCTAAGCTGTGTAAGGTGTACTTCCTAATTTCCGTAGGTAAGGTGTGTCGAGAGTTCGAATCACTGAAGCGTGCTGCGTAATATTATGGCCGGGACTGTACGTATGTGGAAACTGATTATTTTCAAATTCCGGAAAACAGTTCATGCCGGGGAGATGTAACAAATATTAGCAATACAACGAATGGTTTTCTTCTGTAGCGCCTGTATTTAGTCATATTATATTTAGTGGTAGTCGCCCAAACTAAGCTGCAATAATTCTAAACCGAGGCGAAGAGACCATGGTAGATTGAGTGAGGAGAAGCCAACGACATCTTGATAGTGCCCCCACTGTCGAAGGCAGCATATTGCAAATATTTTCGACTTGCTCATCCCAACTAAAGTGCGTTGAGAAGGTAACCCTAACGATTTTATTAATGTCCACATATTAGATTTCTTGATTTCTGTACTTAAGTACTTGAAGTAGCATATCTACTTATTCCTTGCACGGAAAATTATAACCTTAGTCTTTTCAGCAATATCCTGGAGACAATTTTAACAGGATAAGATTTACAGTTTTGTAGGTATCGCACTGCACTTATATTGTTTATATCAGGCCCTGTGGTAAGCATGCTGCTGTCGTCCACGTATATAATGAATTTTCCAGTATCATCGATGTGCACCAAGTAATTTATGAAGATATTAAAAAGCAGCGGGCCTAGAACACTTCCCTGAGGCACACCGTTTGTTACGGGCAGAAAAGAAGACTGATCACTTCCTATGTAGACATACTGTTGCCGAATATCAAAATATGATATAACGAGGTTTAGGTGTATACCGCAATCTATATATTGAGACAGATTATAAATTGAAATAGTGTGCTTAAGGAAGTCAAAAGCTTTACTGAAACAAATGAGAACACCGAGAGTAAAAACACCTTTTTCTACGTTTTGCAGCACATGTTCGCTAAATGACAGCAAGGCAGTTCGTAGATCTGCCCTGTTAACGATTAATGTTAATGTTAACAATAATGGGAATGCTAACACTAATGGGAAATGTTAACCATTAATGGGAAGTAGTATTACAACTACACCTACCACAAATTAATAGAGTAGAACAACAATGTACTTAGAATAAACTAGGAATTGAATTAAAATAGCATTGGAATGAAATTGACACACAATCGCAATAGGATTACCATAGTATTGGAATGAATGAATGAATGATATATTTTATTAACTCTCTCAAGGTTTCATCAGCAACAAAGGAGAGAGGACGCAAGGCTAAAAGCTGCGCTGTTGCTGCTTGAGAGCCACCCTGCGTCCTCTGCCGGGGTGTATAGCCCAGCAGCTGATCACAAGAACAGTGGAAGAGCGCACTCACAAACACAAAAGAAATACAGTCACAATATATCTACATCTGACATTTGCATGTAGCTACGCCTCTAATATCACTGGACGTTATTTGACAAAAACTACTCCACATATCTATGTACAGGAAACTCATTTACAATGACACGAGATACAATGCAAGTAAAATGAAGGTACACGAAGCGATATATATGTTCTAATCAGGAACTATGTACATTCTAACATGGGAAGAAGTGTTAATAGTTTGCGCCGGGAAGTCTCTTCGAGTATGATGTTGTTCTTGTGCAGAATATTGAGGTAATATGATAAACTATATATCAGTGACTGCTTACCGTATGTGGTGCGGCAGAAAGGTACACACCATTGCATTTTGTTATATGTATTCAATTCAATTCAATTCGTTTATTTTTCAGAGTTTTACAAACACAAACTCTGAATGGTCCCCTGGACTAAAAGTTGCACTAAGCAACTTGACGACGGCCCAGGGGCCACCTTACAAGACAGCAGCTCGACGCAGATTATAAACAAAAGAAAGAAAACCGCACTCATCAAAGGTCACATTGAAAATATATGGGCTATAAAGCAGGCCTCAAAAGCGCATATATACACGAAACAAACAGTGAGACAAAAAGAAGAAAATCATGAGATGATATGGAAACACACGGTCAAAGGACAATTAGACAGTTTAAAACCAAGGCAAGATGCATCAAATCAGGGTGGCACGTAAGAGTTCAGTTGAGGTTACAGAAATAATATTTACATTCATTCTTAGATGGGAAAAATTCCTTTGGATATTAGTTTAAAATTGATGGGGCATTATGCTTTAATGACTGAAACTTGTTTTGGATGCGGAAATAGGGAACTAGCCAGTGGGGGGTTCGGTTTCTACTGAATAGATCTATTGTTTGCTCTTGTAACGTTGCAACAGTTTTAAGGAAATTTGCAGATTCAACGCACGAAAAATAAAGCCCGTTTAAGAGTTGATATTCATAACTGTGCAGAAAACGAATGATCCCATACTTCGGAAATAGGTTGTTTGTAGGATGGAATGGTTGTTTGTAGGATGGATTGTAGGATGGAATCGAACGACTCAGGTTGAGACTTGATAAAGGAACTCAATATTAGTGGAAATAGCGTTTTCATACTTAGAGATTAATTTGACTGGGAATACCTCTGAGATTGTCATGGTATTAAACCTTGCAAAGTAGGGACACGTATGAGTACACCACGGTACATTAGCTATTAATCTAATTGCTCGTTTTTGAGCAATTAGAATTTTTGTTTGGTTTTGCTTGGTTGCTTTCCCCCAGACCATGAGACAATAAGTTATGTGTGGCAATATAGATGCAATGTAAATTAATATTTTCACTTTAGGGGGAAGTGTGTGCCTGTGGCGACATAGGATGCCATTAATCCTGTTTATTTTAGCGCACATATTCTCAATATGTTTATCCCAATTAAGAGACTCGGTCAAACAAAACGCCAAGACATTTCATAGCTGGTACGACCGCAATTTTTTGTTTGCTAACCAAAGGTCGAGAGTTGCACGCACCATTCTGTTTTTACCTAGAAATAATATTGCTTTCGTCTTGGTAATGTTTATTTTTTAAAAAATTCATAAAGGACCATTGACGCAGGAATTATAAGAACTGTTTGCCGAGTGCTAGTAGGTCAGTTTCTGTATTATCTAAGGCAAGCATTGTGAGGTCGTCTGCATACGCTATTATGTGTACAGGAAGAGGAACAGAAAGTATATCATTAATGTAGATATTAAATAATAGCGGCCCCAGAATGCTGCATTGGTGTACACCAGAGAGGATAGGTTGTGAGTTGGATATAGCGTGATTAAGGGAGACCATTTGTTTATGATATTTCAAATATGATTGAATTAAAAATAAGCTCATTCTTCTAATGCCATAGTGATTGAGTTTATGTACCTGTAATTCATGATTAAGCAGGTCAAATGCTTTTGAAAAATCAACAAATATTCCGAGTACAAGGAGCTTTTCCTCAAACGCATTTATTATTTACCTCTTTTCGTTAAATAAGTGCCATTTCCGTGGACATTTGTTTTCTGAAACCGAATTGACTATATGATAAGGCTGAATGCTTAATTGGGAAATTGTGAATTCTCACGTAAATAACCTTTTCCAGACCTTTGGATAGTATCGGAAGAATTGAAATAGGCCTGTAATTAGCCATATCCGACGTAGCGCCACCTTTGCGAACGACAGCCACTTTTGCTACCTGCATTTCGTTTGGAAAGACACCAGATACTGAAGCTAGATTGTAGATATGCAGTTGTAATAGAATTTCAGTGCTTTCCATTTATTCGGTCGAATGGTGCTTAAGAGCCGCGGTAGTTCTGCTTTTACCATGAAAATAACATGGGGCATTATACTAAAGAAAGAGATAAATTTGAGAATGCACAGGGTGCAAATTCAAACGCTTGAGTGAAAGTCCGTAGTTGAGTTGAGTTGAGTGGTTGTAAGCCACCGGTGGGATTAGCCTTGCAGTTGCTGCCGGCAATTGCTCCACCGTAGCGACACTTAAATAGAAATCACAAAAACACTGTCCGCAAAAACCCAAATAGACACTCCTGAGGTCACCATGTGGAGGCCCAATCCGTGTCCTGCAGGTAAAGTAGAAGAAGGCGAGAAACATCCCTTCTACTCGACTGGCTCCCGCGCGGGAAAACAATGTCCTGAAGAGAACTGTGAGGAACTCCTGCCTTCTTGAGGGATCCGAATAACACAGCCCGTTCCGCGTTGTACAAAGTACAGCACAAGAGGTAATGTTCTATGTCACCACACACATCACACGTTGAACACAATGGTGACAACGCTAGGCCAGTCTTATACATCCACGCCGGCGTACGAGCTGAATCCGTGCGAACGCGGTGCAGCAAAGTGGCTTGGTACCTTTTGAGACCCTTGGTCACACATGGCTGATGAGGAGAGCTCCACAAAGAACTGAAGTGGCACAACACCACATCTCTGAACATTTGCTTGACTTCATGAGGGACTCCATGTACTGGAATCCCGGAGAGAGCTGTATGGGCGAGGTTGTCTGCTATCTCGTTGCCTAAGACACCTATGTGCGAGGGCACCCATTGAAAGCGTATAGAGAAGCCTTTGCTATGTAGATTCTGCACCAAAAGTAGGGATCTAAGACTCAAGGCATCAGTGGGGAACCCGTACTCTAACCTTTGAAGGACAGATTTTGAATCCGTAATTATGACAGTAGGTTGAGGCGTACAACACCGCAGCTTCTTTAGAGCTGCCTCAATGGCAACGCTTTCGGCCACTGTAAAGGACACGACTTTAGTAAAACGAACAGACCAATCATACTTCAAAGACGGAATATGAAAAGCAGCTGCACTAGTTCCTCTGACCTTGTCCACAGAGCCGTCGGTAAAAATTTGACGATGACTGGCATATTCGGTCTGAAGATGTTCCAGTACGAGCGAACGCATTGCCGCTAAAGGAGAATTCCGCTTAGGGCGAACGTCGGGAATTGTCAAGGAACAATCGAGGCTCGGAAAGGACCAAGGTGGCTTCAGCGTCTTAGGTCGATCTCGAAGGTCGAACTATGTCCCCGAAACACGCCTTCCTAACACATTTCCAAGAAAAGGAAATTGGTCAGGACGTAGCGTAGTTCTTGCTCGGATTTAGCGCCTGGCTTGCTTAAATCACGGATCACCACACAGTCAATGAAGAGAACTAGATTAGTATTACGGCCGTGGAAAAGCTTTGATAACAATAAGACAGTGTAATTTGTTTTTTAGGAATCTTTTTTTCATAGATTGCTACCAAGCGTGAGTGTCTGATGAGCGTGTTTGCATCTTGGAGGAGTTTCGAGTGCTTTATCATATGAGAAACGTGTGGACACTGAGTTGTGCAGATTTTAGTGACGGGCATCCGAGCTCAGCGTCTCGGGTGCGTTCGCCGTGTGTTCAACCAGTTTCACGTTTAAGGTTATGGCTTCCCACTTCCGTGCAGCATTCATAGCCTGGTGGTCTGCTTTGACTGCATTCATGGCTCTCCCACAACGTGGTTGATGCGCCATGTCACGACTTGCTGTTAAGTCTCGGCCCAAATTACTGCACCGTACCTATGCATCTCACAAATGCTACGGCTGCTGCTGCGCAGGTGTCCAGGAGGCCCCGCCAGGCAGTCATTTCAGGATGTGCCCTTTTTTAAGTGTTTCGCGCCGTGTTTTCAGACAGCGCGGCCCAAACGATGAGACTGGTGACGAAATTAGCGTGAGACTGGAGCTCTGTGCTCGAGGTGGTGACTTCATAGGCGGCATTCAGGCAGGGGGACTTCGCAATAACAGCAAGCAATGTAACAGAAAGTTTATCGACGTGGCCTGTCTTCTTACTCATGAAAGCAATAGAACATCGCGGTCATCTCAACATGAGCAGCTACACTGATAAAGCAGCTTAGTTAATATGCATCATAAATCCGTTCCAGGGTGTCTACTTCGGCATTTATGTCTTGTGTTTGCCGCTACCGAGCATACGATTATATGCGATGACAAATTACTAGAAGTCCGCTTTCCTGATGAAACCTTTACGGGGCTGATTTATGGGTCAGTAGATAGCGGGCGCAGTGGACCCAAAAGCTTTGCAGCTGGCACGATTTTAATAATCGAGCGCAGGTTATGCGAATACTCAGCTCGTCATGCAGGTGAGGCCCGAAGACAGTGTGTACATAAAAATGAACGCAGTGGCGACGTGGATACAAAACCACCCAGGCGCGAGGACAGAGCGCTTTGCAGAGCCTAAGCAAAGGCAGGAAAGGTTCAGCGGCAAGAATATATATAGTTTGCCGCGGGAATCTACACGCAGCTAGTGTGGCTCTAAGATCCAACACCTCGTTTTGTGCTACAGGAGGCGATGTGTTCGATGCAGTTGAACAAAATGTGGTGCCAAAGGCAAGAATGATGACGAAGCATTGAAGACCATTACTAGCAACTGAGAACTAGCCACTGGTGGTTATAGTTACAATATCTGCTATCACATATTTTCGCGTTAAAGGTGCCAACTGTCGAGTGAAATTTTTTTTCCTAGATTGAGAACTATAGAAGAAAATTGCACAACACGTCTGCTGGTGCGGCAGGTCGTCACAAAACGCTTAAGCACAATCCAGGCGCTTTGGGTCCAAGTGGGCTAAAAAACTACGACTGCGTGGAATGTCCAGGGCGATCAAAGCATGCACGAAGGTGTCAGTGGGGTTTGGTGACACTAAAGCAGTCGCTCTTGTACTTCCCTGAGGGCCATGGCTTTTGTGAAATTGAGGCTCGCACAGATTCCCGTAACAGTCCTTCTTCGTCCTTTGTGGGCACAGCTGCGCACCGCTGGAACATATTTTTTTTAGTCCCCGTTTATCATGATATCGCCATATCTAGCCCAGTTTTGGGCAGATGGCTTTCAGCGGGTTATACGACTCGAATTCGCTGTTTTGTCTCATTTTAATTTCCTGTTCACTGCATTGTTGAGTGCGATAGGCAACATAGATCAAGCAAAAGAGGAAGTACAAACAACTCGCGCCACCCACCTCTGTAGTTCACTCTGATGCATCGCACTCACCTATTTCCGTTACAGCTGTAGAGCGGTGATGTCATGCCTTTTTTTTCAGTGAAGCAAAGCCTACCAGCATCGAAGGTTTGTGCTGATTTGAGCATTGCGGAAGCACTCAAAAAAGCGAACTAATATTGAGGTCCCCGTGAGTACTTTGTGTAGCTTTACTTCACAGCCGCAGTCAAAGCAGAATTAATGCTGCCAGGCATGCTTCCTTACTGCACTCCTGGAGGTGCATGAGAAAATTCAGTGCTGCACTCGTGGACTGATCGATCTCAAGCTTGGAATGTGGCTCGGGTTAAATTGTACCAGACATCTGTGCGCAGAAATACTTATGGAATGAACGGATACGTCTTTGCTTGAGCCTTGGAAGAAACGATTTCAGTATTTTATAATTTACGGAAAACGGAAGAGGAAAGCGGGAAGGCGCATACAAAATTAAATAAAAACTATAGAGCATGTGTACGTTTTAAAATAGCCATAGTTTATTCTACAGAAAAACTGTGGTCTCTCTACTCGTCGACAGAAGGTGTACAGTCTGGCACGATTGGAAGGTTATCACACGAGCGTCGACCGGTCTAGCGTTACAGGCACCTAACGGCTGATTTTTAAAGAATGAAAATCACTATTCCGCATTATTCTCTCTCTAGCTCGGTGTTCCATGCTACAACCATCACCCCCGCGACGAAATCACCATACTTCCTCTTTATTCTAAGCTTTACATTGTTTGCGACAAAGGGTAGATTTGGTTTCCGCTTATCATCGTGGACGATGACAAAATTGGTGGGTGAGATCTGGTAAAGCAATACCATCACTGCCTGTTCGGTGAAGGAAAAAATAAAACGCTACTTGCCCAGAAGGGAGTGGCTGCTGCTTAAGGAGCATCAAAGAGAGTGAAGGAATCTAGGCTGATACCTTCCTCGCCACGGCAGTGGATTCTGGGCCATGGCGCTGTTCCTGTTCTCGGTCGACGCTCACGCGATAACCTTCAATTCGCGCTAAAGTGTACGCATAAGTGGCCGAGCATTATCTGACATGACTACAACTTCGGCAAGGTGTTATCGGTGATCCATTGCATGACTGGTACACTGTAAACTTAGATGAGCTCGAATAGTAGTATAAATAGCTACCATCCGCTTTTAAACTACTTATCAAAAATAGTGCGGCCGGCTGTAAGTGGGGAAAATAGGGAAATCCCCCTTTTTGATTGCTGTAACGAAATAAAGGATTAAAATAAAGCATTGACATGATTTTGCTACTTTTCCGAACAGGAGTACGTCGGCTTGAAAACTCTTTGAGGCGCTTTAAACACTCCTTAGGGTCTTCCCGCCGCCTAGTGGCAGCTGCCCGTTCGCTGCACTTGCAGGCAATGGCGCCGTCTCCATCTTCGCTGCTTGCTCGCTTCTCGCCTCTGCTCTTGCTGCTTCACGCACGCCTGTCACGATACAAGGCACTGGATCACCACCGCCTCGCGGAGCAATGTGCTGCACAAACTATGCCTCTGAAGCCTCCAGCGTGTTCACGGAGCGCTTGGTGTTGCATCGCCTGCGACGGCAGTCCGCGAGAGGCTTAGCCAGCCTACCCCAGTCGAGCCGCCATAGCGGTGTGTCCCCGCAGCCGCCAGCTTACCGCCCGCTCCTTTGCGCGCGCTTGCCGTGACATAATAGACTGGACATAATCAACCTCGTCTGCAACATGCTGCACTTAACGTCTGACTCAAGCCGGAAATACGTGCAGAAGCAACGACTGGCTATTAATTGTCTACGCAGCATACAAATATTGGCGGCTGCCGTTTCACCCCGCCGACATGGCGGTGTGTGTGCGACGCATCAGTTTTACTAGACAGCGACGGCCCCTCGTTCGTTGGCTGGATCTTTACGTGAACCTGCCGGGATACAAAAGACCGGATTATCATCGTCATATACAGCGGTAAACAGTATTGAACTCTCCTTTGATTCCACTGACGTGCATGCACTTAACGCCAATCCTTCTTCAGTGGGCGATGACTTGCATTAACCCCCGGGTGCGCCGCGACGACAGGCTGGATCGTAGCCCCAAGAAAGAAATCACAGCGGCCACTGAGTAAGTATCTGAGAATTGTGTTGTTGCATGCGGCTGAAAAAAGTGTGAGGCAGTACAGTGGTGGCTCTTTACGTTAATATGTACAACTGGAAGTACGGTCAGTTTTCGTAGGGACCTAATTTTCTGCATGTATTTACGCACCATGAATATGGAAAAGCTTTTCAGGCAATGAGCAGGGCGCAAGTGCACGGCCATTGGTGTTTGTGAATTTTGTCACGTTTTTACGAACAGTGATGAAAACAAAACCTCGCTGCCCTAATTGGTTGCTTCCTTTCCTGTATTTTAAGAGGGCTTTGTGATGCAAACGAAGCACGCGATTTTAGTCTTTCTAATCATTGCACAGGACATGGCGACGCCTTAGCGCCCAAGATATTGCCTAAATTGTTACATTTCCTGGGTTGGTGGTGTCCTAACGTACTAGCAATTTTCGCCGCCGCAGTGACTGAGTGGTTACGGCGCTCGGCTGCTGGCCCGAAAGACGAGGGTTCGATCCCGGCCGCGGCGGTCGAATTTCGATGGAGGCGAAATTGTAGAGGCCCGTGTACTGTGCGATGTCAGTGCACATTAAAGAACCCCAGGTGGTCGAAATTTCCGGAGCCCTTCACTACGGCGTCCCTCATAGCCTGAGTTGCTTTGGGACGTTAAACACCCATAAACCATAAACCGTACTAGCGTTTTTCGGCACCGGGCATAAAGCGGCAACCATAGAGGCGCTGCCTTTTCTGGTTATTTAGGCGTATAGTTCCAAAATGTGGTATCTTGTAAGCTCTTCAGATTTGAAAAATGAAAAGAAGTTTCCTGTTCGCTTCCGGTTTCCGGACACCTTCCGTTTATGGGAAAGTCGTGGAGGCAAACGTTCCGGTTCAAACTGCGGTTCAAAGAATAACGTGCATACACAAGTATACAAGATCCCCGACTCGAAGTTTTCGGCGTCGTACAGTGGCGAAGCCAAGCACTTCGTCTGAAGAATGAAGCAGCACGAAGTTGATGTCTAACAAATCGGCAAGGAACGGCGTGCGGATTGACAAGATTTGCCTCGAGAGAACTAATGTGCTGGGCATTGAGTCGCGCCTGCGCAGAAGGCTCTTACTTGAGTCGTGGCATATTCAGCAGACGCAGGGCAATGTTAACTGCTCCCTAGAAACTCCCCCCAACGCCCCTCTTACACCTACGGTTTACGTCCGGTGACTGGGCGCATGACTAACCGAAGGCTTAAAAAAAGTCAAGCTGCAACTCGCCCGCATTCGAACCTGATGAACGAAACGAGAAGAATCCGAAACGGCGCGTTTTGTTTTTGGTTGGAGTTCCTTGTAACTTACATTCCTTTCCCAACCGAATTAAAGTGTGTCGAATGTTTTCTTATGAACCCTGGCCATGAATGTGAGGACAAAGCAGAATAGAAGACAGGTGGTAAAGGGAGGAGGGGGAGGGACTTGTAGCTTTCTATTCCTGACAATGGAAAAAAAATTGAAGTTTCGCTCCACCTTCTACGTTTGTCACCCCTGCCCTGCCTTTTACCTGCACGCGGAATGACAACGTCCTCAAAGTGCGTGGCTGCGGGTACTCCCAGCAAGGAGATTTCATGCAAGCTTCCACTGCGGGTATGCAAATCGCTGTCTTTTGTTTGCATACTCTGAGTTAAATAATTGTTTTTGATGTGGTGCCTGCAACGCGTGACGAAACTTCTGACAAGTGTAAAAAAATTATATCGCAGTGCCCCTTCCTGTGCACTGAAGCAGCCAAAGGCAGTGCTTAATGCCCAAGTGCCTCACTAAGGCCATTTTATTTTTTCAGTTTTATGCCTTATAGGGAAAAGGTTCCCGATCGACGCTGCTTTCCAGTCGCCGTATTGCCTTTACCTCTACCATAGCGTCTCTCTGCAACTTGTCATACCCTGGAAACCGCGTTCAGCCGCTGTCAACGACAGTGTCTAGGTATGTACTTACTACTACATTACCTGCTATGTTCTACTAACATTTTGCCATGAAAAACGTTTAAACTACAGCAATACCTATGTTCCCGAAAAGTGGACTCGAGATTGCTTGTGTGCACTTGACTTACACTAGAAGCACCTTATATTTCAAGCTTAAAGGTGTAATTGCTTTCATGTGCTGAATTTGTTTTCTAATCTTTCCTTCAGAAGGAGACTCCTTTGACGTCGTGCTTTTCAGTCAGCGATAGCATGTCATGCCTGTATGTTGACAGCAAAGCATTTCATGGTGCCCTCCTTGCTTGCAAGTGAGGAATCGCTATCTTCATTCCTTTGGGTATTTTAATTGAATGCCCAAAGACAGCACGGTGAAGGCACTCCTCTTATTTTTACAGGGCCAAGGCGTTCATTCTCGGCAAACATCAAAAGCAAGGTGCCGGACACTTGGCGCGAATGTTTTGTACCCATTAAAATTATCATTTGAAATGAGTCATTGTAATTTTTTGACGCATTTATTCTCCAACACAAAACTCTAAAATGACGCCACCATAGGAGTACTGAATTTGGAATGGGTTTCCTCATAAAGTGATATATACTCGTCTCGGAATCATAAATGTCATCTTATAGCGAGGAAAATTGCCCCAAAACTTTTCTCTAAAAACTACTGAACAGGAACAAGCACATACTCCTGAAATGTACTCTAAAATCAGTTGCAAGACAGTAGATATTACTTTTATTATTTGCAATGCTAACTGCTTTGTGAGCGGAACATTACTCGAAAGCAAACCCTTCTCTAGAGAGCGGTAAGATTTTATTCCTTAAAGCACTCCGAAAATATCTCTTCAAACCGAGGAGTAGGCCAGACACCCCTATTCTGAGGAGTATCTAACCACCTTTTCGGAGTGCGCTATGCGACGAGCTATTTACTGCTATCTGGGTGTTTTTTATGTTTACAGTGTAGCGCAAACATTCACATCGCATTTGGAAAAAAAAAAACAGCGCAGCGTAAGACAAGGACACAGGAAGATACAGACACAGCGCCGAATTCAACTAGTTGTTATATTGCAGAGCGACACAATATATATAAGAAAATTGGTCGGGAAAACATACAAAGCAGCTACGTGGTTTTCACGCGACAGAAAGATAACTGAGGTGAAAAGACACGAGGTAACAATACTGCGCCTGGGAATGAATAAAATGTAAGTGCTGGTAAAGGATAGCGCTGATAGGCAGTAACAGAGTAACAAATGACAATGTGGGCTCACAACATGAAAAAAAGGAATGAAAAGTCAAAAGGCCGTTAAAAGCAGAGTGAAGATAAAATGCATTAAAAGGTCCAAAACTGGCTGTTAAAACCGGAAAGAAAACTAAAATCTCTTAAGATGCCCAAAGGCCGTTAAAACCGGACGAAAAAAACACATGCCAAAACGGTCAATAAGAGCTAAAGGTTGAATTCAGAACCCATCCAATAAACGTTCGAAATTAGTGTACGACTACCTAATTACTCCAACGAAACCTGACTCGAATAATCTAATTCTCGTTTTGGTAGAGCTGTCGATGGTGTTCTCACGCAGTCTTCTTCTAGCTTGAGAATGTGGGCGGCTTCTATAATCTCACGTGTGATTTGATGTGCATTCTTCGCGATGACAGTGCATTAATGGAGAAAGGGCTCACAGGAACGGGAGGGACATTTTAGGCTGTGGACTCCCAGGCTTCTCTTTACAGTGTTGGAAACAATATTGGAATGTTTCATAAGACGCTCATAGAAGCAACGCCCGGTGTGGCCTACGTAAACCTGGCCACAGCTCAAAGCAATTTTATGTACCACACCATCTTCGCAAGGAATGAAAAGTGCCTGGTGCTTAACGGGCCAGGTTGGTCCTCGCAAAGCTGGGGCGACAAAACTTGGATAGCTTGTTGGGCGCCGAGAACACAACATGGACACCTGCCTTTTGCCTGATCATTTTGAGCCTGTGAGAAAGGTTGTCTAGGTCAGGCACCACAGCAACCTTGTGTTGGTGGTCTGGACAAGAATTCAATAAAGGCTGAGTTTGGGCGAGTTGGTTTACCATGCTGAACGTAAAAGCGAAAAAAAACAAGGACGTAGAATAAGACACACAACACGAGCGCTCACTTCCAACTGATCTTTATTACATGCAAGAAACAGATTTTAATACTCTCGATAATGCCTGCAGGGCATTACCACAGAGTAGTGAAAGATAAGTGAGTCATCGAGCATCACACTTGAATGATAAAAGATAGGACATCTCTTTTTGTGAGAGCAGAATTGACGGAGCACTTGCACAGTAATCCCCAGCTCGCGCTATCTCCAACGCCTCAACAATTTCGCGCGTAATTTGACATTTGTTCCCGTAAAGGATTTTGCACTTGTGAAAAAGAGGACGCCAACCCTCTTTTCCTTCTTTTCCTTTGCTTTTGCATTTTAGGCAATGAATGCTCATGCGCCCCCCCTTTTTTATTGTTCACAACATAGTCATGCTCACCCAATCGCTCATTTATGCATCTTCCCGTTTGGCCTATATAATATTTACCACAGGAAATGGCACTTTGTAGACAACACCTTTCGTGCATCTCGCGAACGGCTTTTGATGCTTGATCGTGCAACCAGTTTTTCCTGGGCTTTCTGATGTGCTAAGCTTGCATAGTGAACTCAGCTTATTTGGGGCAGAGAACAACACGCCAACGTTTACCCTGTTGCCAATTTTTTTAAGACTGTGCAAAAGCTTATGTTTATAAGGAATGACTGCAAATTTCTTATCGACTTTTGTCTTTTCCGGCTCTTCCTGAGACTTGGCTTCCCATTTTTTCTTTTTGATAAGTCCTTCCGCCACAGAAACCAGCACGTGCAAAGGATAACCCACTTCTTGCAACTTTTTGGACTGCAGGAAAAGGCTTTCTTCAATTGCATGTTCGCATGACTTTTTTATGCAGTTGACAAACCCTAAACGAGCTATGTTTCTTTTTATGAGCTTTTAATGAGCGTAACTGAAAGGTAAGGGCATTTTTCCATCCCGGGGATGATAAATCCAGCAAGTGTGGTCTTTTAAACAAGTTAACTTGATGTCGAGAAAGCGTTTGCTACCGTTCTCAGGAAGTTCATGCGTCACGACAAGTGGAGATAAGCTATGCTTAAAATGATCTAAAACACTTCCTACCGCTTCATCGAGGGCGATTGTAGTGGTGTCTAAAAAGATTAAAAAATCATCCACAAAACGAAAAACGTTTAACACCCCTACGTCTTCAAGGCAGGCAAAAAGCCTTCTGTCACGTTCAGCTAAAAATAGGTCACTTAACAAAGGAGCAACTCTGGACCCTTTACATATTCCTTGTTTCTGCAAAAACAGGTCATCGCCGCACATTACAAAAGGAATTAAGATACGTACTTAAGAGCTCTAAAAATCCCCCAACACTTGTTTTTTGCGCTTTTACGTTCAACAAGAATTCACTTAACTTCCACCATCAACACAAGGTTGCTGTGGTGCCTTACCTGCACAACCTTCTCATGTTTTCCCGCCAACTTTTCCTATGTATATTTTGTCACTCTGCAATAAAAGAACTAGTTGTCGTCAGCGCTGTGTCGTTATCTCTTCCTCTGTCCTTGTCTTAGGGTGCGCTGTTTTTTTTTCCAAATATGAACTACCAACTAGCCCGTTTGACCACCCTTGCAAATCCACATCGCACATCCGGAATTTTACCGCTTAGGTTTACGGGGTGGAATCGCTGCAGCAAAGAAAAATCTACACCCCTCCACCGGAACAGCTAAATATTACCTGGTGAGAAAACTGGCGCAACCGCATATGCAAGTTTCTTAAAGAAAGTACTTATTCATGGTGAGAATTCCCGAAACATGAAGTTCTTTGCTTGAGTTTGCCAGTGTTGGGCCGAAACCCAGGATTGCATCTCGAAACTTGTAATTTCGCCGCGATTCTCTTCTCTGTGCGGAATTTAAATTATTCCAGTTCTGCGTTTTTCACTTCAATACATTTCACGCGAGTGAAAGTTTGGCATTGGGCTTGAATGGAAACTTTCACACCACTTCTGCTAGGTTTAACTCGTTAATAGTTGTATTTTGAGAGATGAATGCACGTTTATGCCCAACAAAAGCCCAACCAGGTATGAAGCCTCGTCTTCCCGGCATTGCTGAGCATGGTGCATCAAGTGTAGCGCAATCAGCTTTAGCTCTAGCTATATTAGGGAGTCTCTATGGCCCTCGGATACCCGATATCCACCTGGTTAGCAAGAGGTTCAAAACCCCGCACAGCGTATGTGCCCGTTGTCGTTTTATTCTACGTTCGCCTTGGTCGTCTGATAATTATTCAGTGGGAAGTTATCGCCTGTGCCGTATCCATTCTTTCTCCATTGTATGGGTTTGCGCTACCACTCAATCCATAGCGTTATCTGCACTTAGAAGTGGCTAAGATGGGCTGTAAACGGATGGGGATGTCAGCATTATTGATGTCAGTCTCGTCGGGGTTTTTGCGACGCCGCCCCACCTACTGAAGCAATGGCGCTGCCGGCCTCGCTGTAACGCAGAACAAACCAAAGACGTACGCGCTAACGATCGACCGCACCAGCCTGTGGCCAAACAGAACAATAACATCCGCGGCGTCGATCGGGAGTGACAACTCGCATCCAGCTTTGATGACGGGGCGAAATCGCTGTAGCACAGACCAATTTACAGCGCTGCCACCGGTAGCCAGACCAGCGCCTGCTCTATTTTTAAAAAATAGAGGAGGCGCTGGCCAGTCATTCACCTTGTTAGCAGGAGCGTCACAATCCCTCACAGCGCGCACTGGCTCCCAGAGCGGTGATAACAGCTCGGGCGTCAAGTTTCGCAATATTGGCTTCATGATCTTCGTCATGGTATCCATGTGGTTTGCCGCGGTTTCCGGAGGATGCTCACTCGCGCAACAAACGGTCGCGGCAGATTCGTGAGTGATCCTTCAATCTCTTTGGGAAAAGGAAAAATCTTTGCGTACTTCCTCGAGCAGTCAAACAGCCTTTTCTGCAAAAAAAATATAGATTTGCCGGTGTTTTATTGCCCTAAAAAAACTGCTTATATTTCACTGGTCCGACCAAGACTGGAGTCTGCATGTTGTGTTTGGGACCCTCTCCAGAGATGCTTGATTGACTGAAATGAAAGTATACAAAACAGGGCGGCAAGGTTTGTTCTGGGGTGGTACAAGTGAGGGGAGAGCTATACTGAAATGACAAATGAGCTTCAATGGACCACCTGGGGATCTTTAACGTGCACTGACATCGCACAGCACACGGACGCCTCAGCGTTTTTTTTTTTTATGGAGGAAAAACGCTGAGGCGCCCGTGTGCTGTGCGATGTCAGTGCACGTTAAAGATCCCCAGGTGGTCGAAATTATTCCGGAGCCCTCCGCTACGGTACCTCCTTCTTCCTTCCCTCTTTCACTCCCTCCCTTATCCCTTCCCTTACGGCGCGGTTCAGGTGTCCAACGATATATGAGACAGATACTGCGCCATTTCCTTTCCTCAAAAAACCAATTATTATTATTATTATTCAATGGAAAGCGCTCTCCTGTCGTCGTAGAAAATTTCTTTTGGAAATGCTATTCCGAATATACAACAACACCGGAATCAAAAGAGACGCATATATATTAAGTAACCGTACTACATTTCTAGAAGGATTGATCATGACCTTTATATCAGAGAACACCGGACAAGAACGAACATTCATGCAAATTCCCTTTTTTTTTGCGATCCATAATAGAGCGGAATCAATTGTTTCTGAACCAAGTGTTCAGTCCTGATGAATATGTTTTCTTTTCGATACTGGCAACCCCCCTCCCCTCCCCTGCTTACACGCCTTTGGGCAAAGCCGGGTATCTCTGAATAAATAAAAATAAATAAAATAAAAAACCTAAGTGATACTTGTGTGTTGTGTCAAGTTGCCTGTCATGTTGTTCGTGTTCATTCAATATTTATATTTGTTGCTTTGTTATCGCACCACGCACTGAAATAATGGATTAAAATAAAAGTGAGCAGTTTGAGGAACACCCAGTCGGGTCAATCGAAAAGGCAGGATTGTGCATACAGAGAATGCGGGGCCATTGAGCTGCTGTCTCCTTCGACCTTGGTAGTGTTACTGAATAGCTTCCGCGAAGTTATATTAAGCACGAATATTCTTGCTAATTAAAACCCTCTCGACATCCATCACGCAATACACCAGTGGCGCCCTTCTCCATATCCTGAAGCATCATGCTGTTGACGTTCACTGATGGGGAATTTTTCATAGGGGATCCTTTCCAGAGTATCATCCACATGAAGGATGGGAAGTAATCTTTTTCGTCACGTTATTCAGAAAGCGACAATATTCACAGAATCATTGTATGCCGTCTTTATTTGACAGAAGAGGAAGTGAAGGACGATTACGGGCTTATTTATGGCGGTATGATGCCGTCAGGCAAATTTCCTTCAATTGGCTTTGCACTGCTTGGCGTTTCCATGGTGATATTCGGTAGGAGCTTTGACGTACAAACCGTGCGTGCTCGTGGGTCAACATTCACCCCTTGGCAATGGTCATCTGTCGTACCTTTGAAATTATCGAAATACAGTCCTCACAACGGCGCAGGAGGCTTCAGAGCTGCTCTTTCTTGTGCATGACGAATGCACTGTTGACGTCTTTGATGTGATAAAGGAAGACGATTAGCGTTCCTAATTAATGTGTTTATATACCGGCCTGAAGTTATTTACGGGCTTATTAGATTTTCAGTCGGAAGACGCGCGGTTATGTTCCGATCTACGTGCTTCGTTTCAACAATATCTTACCATTGCCTTGCGCCACGTGATCTATGCTGTCCACATCCACGACGGCTATAGGAACGAGAACGCTTCAACGGGACGGGGCGTTAACTTCTACATCGACAACACAGAGTGCTGCGCGATTCTTCAGCGTAGATTTTGGATATAGAAACCGTCCGTCTAAAGGTTGATTGTTCTGGACTTGAGACTGATGATTGCTTGGGGCTGCAACCAAAAATGTTTGCTCTGAAGCCCGTCGCTAGAGCACTATTGTAGAACTGCTATTCTTCGGGTGCAGCATCCTGGTGCTATGATGAGGTTTGTGTGGCTTCTTTCTGTAGCTGAGCGGAAAGCGGTCGGCTGACGGCCGGGCAGTTATATACGCATTTGTAATCCCCCCTCCAAAAGACGGCGTATAAGGTGAGAGGTGGAGAAATAGAGCGTATAAATATATACAGTGCAACATAAAACCGAAAAGCTCAAAGACGAGAGCAGACACACGAGCGCAGACACACGAGCGCCCGTGTGTCTGCTCTCGTCTTTGTGCTTGTCTGTTTAGGTTGCGCTCTACATATTTTTAATCATGGATTACCAACTAGCTCGCACCCTTACCCTAGTTAAAGCGAGAGTAGCCGCATTTTGTAAGTGATGTAGCTTTAATATTACCGTAATGGATTGACGGGCGGGTCACCAGCGACTGCGGTGAGGACAATGTCTAGACAGAAGCAAGGCGGGATAGAAAACAACCAAAATTAACACGAAAGTCTTATACGAGACGTTATACATTTGCCCAATGTCGCAAGGGGAAGTTCTTCAACCACCTGCTTAATCCCTACTTGCGAAATGTTGTCACAGACCCTAGCACACCGTTCCTCGTGATCACTCTCGTGCGTAAAGTCTGAAGCGCCCTGTACGTACATAGCGTAGTCCCTCCAGCGTTTACATGATATCATGTCGAGCACCAAGCTGTCGTCAGTGGTCCGTCGCACTAGCCAGGTAGTTTCATCCACAGGAGCGACCCGCCTTCGCGCGTACGTCACCTTATCGGGTCTCGAACACCGCGGCTGCATCTGCTACAAGTGCTCTGAGCACGACTGCGCCCCGCCTCTGCACTTTCGTTTCGACTTCTTCCTTTCCTTCTCCCAGTCTCCACCTTCATCTGCGCTTCTTTCTCTTCAGTGACACGTCATAATAAGGAACATCTTCCTTATTGTATTCAGGTACATCACGTTCCATGCAACACGACAAAATTTTTCACTAACAACGAATAAATGTTCAGACGACCGCACTGAGATTTCAAGGCGTCGCACCTTAGGCAATGTGTACACAACATACCCCTGCACACGTGTTCACGATTTCAAAGAAAAACGAAAAACAGTTTATAATAACACAGCATATGATCAACATTCACAACCCTTGATGAAAGCACAGCAACACACGCACACGCACACCCACACGCACACACACGCACACGCACAAATACACGCACGCACACGCACACTCACACTCACACTCATACACGCACACACAAACCTATCAGAGGAAATATACAAGGAAAAATAACCAAAGTTCAATCAAGCGCAAGTCGCAGACCGAGTCAAAATTCAGGTAAGCTATCAAGAGAACATTGCACGACGATGTGCATGACACTTTATTGGGGCTCTGCATTTCTGCTGCAACACAACGTCCATTCGCACCTGATGCTTGAAGTTCTTCACAGAGCACAGCTCAAGGAATCGTCAATTTACCTGCTGGAGGTAGCCTGCCTGAGGATCAAGTGGAAACATGAACAAGACTATGTCCTTTAGAAAGAGATTTCGTAGGTATCATCGGAAGCAAAAGTCTCTGGCCAAACAGCACACTCTCCGAATTGGTAGCCGAAACATCTTGCTCTGCCTTGAGATGAACTCCAACGGCCTTGTTTTTCAGAGCATCTTTTGTATGAATATCGGTGAAGTCTTTCCATATAACCAGCGACGACCAGCTATCGAACGCGAGTACTGCGTGCTCTGTGATATCACCTTCTCAAAAGCCTGCAGCAGGCGGTTGACATAACTGCAACTTGCGCGTCGGGAGCGTGCCTTGAATGCTCGCACTACATATCGGAGCTGCTGGTTCTTAGGGCCAAGCCACGCGGTAGAGACGCAAACCAGACCCCGCCGACCACTCTGAATGTATCTGTGCAAATATTTCCGTTCAAGGAGGACCAAATCATACGCATACTGGGCATGTACATACAAAACAATCGCAAAAACACCGAAAAAATAAACAGACTCACGGCCACGGTCAATCAGACTGTGTTGCTAACCAGACGGATCTCCAGCAAAAGACAAGGCATGGCAGAGAACGATCTATGTCAACTTGTGCAGGCTTTCATGCTGAGCAGGATTGTCTAGTCCATCTTTTACCTGCAACTACAGATCGTGGAAAGGAACAACGTCGACGCCGCAATCCGACAGGCCCACAAGGCGGCCCTTGGGCTCCCGCAGTCAGTCAGTCAGAAAAACTTTATTTCCCACCGATATAGGAGACACGCCTACCTTCCCAGCTCAGGTACGCAGACCCGGGTGGGAGTAGGGGGCTCCGCGACTAGAGGCCTGTGTGGTGAACCTCTTGGTTCTTCGAGGCCTCGGTCGCCAGGCGGATGGCTTCGAGTTGGTCTTCGAGTTTTGAGCTTCGAAGGATAGACTCCCAAGCTTCCTCATTAGGAATGTTTACGGCAGCCCCAGGTGAGTAGGGGCATTGCCAGATTATGTGGTTTAGTGTCCCTCTCTGGTCGCATTGTTTACATCTGTCGTGTTCTCTTGCGTCTATGTTAAGGAGGTGTAGCCAGTGTGGGTTCGGATAGTTGCCCGCACAGTGCGTCCACGGAAAGGTTGCTGGCCCTTGGGGTACACAACACACTCTCGGAGCTGTGCGAGGCGCACCTCGGTTCCCAGCTCGAACGACTCACTCGTACGAGCGCGGGAAGGGCCATCCTATACAGACTAAAGGTGTGCGAACAGCTCCCAGAAAGGGATTCGAAAACGCAGTTACCCACGCACATCAGGAAAGCTCTTTTGGTTAAACCCCTACCCAAGAACATGCACCCCGCACAACACGAAGGCCGACGCACAGCGAGGGCTCGTGCCCTACACACCAAATACGGCCGGAACGACCATGTGGCGTACGTGGACGCAGCGTAATACTGGCAAACCCAGAGAAAAGCGTTTGCACTTGTCGCCTTGAACGGGACCGGCGGCCCGTTGGCGGCCGCGTCGATGGAAACCACCTCCTCCGAGACGGCGGAGGAAGCGGCAACTGCCTTAGCTATAGCGAACACGCGTGCTGATATTATATTCAGCGACTCCAAAGCAGCCATTCGCACTTTCGTGAGGAGTCGTATCACATCTACCTCACTCCGCATCCTTCAAAACACCCCCCTTCCGATTAGAGAAGTTGAATTGATCTGGGTTTCGGCCCGCTCGTCTAGTCCAGGGCACGAGGCGGCTCACGCGCAAGCCCAAGGTTTCGTCGACCGGGCAGTAAGCGCGCCCTCTGATCCGAATTTCACGAGGGACGGGTTGATCTCATTTTATGGCATCATCCATCACTTTAGGCTGGAGAGGCGCGCATATTCCCCTCCCCACAAATCGTTAAGAAAAGCGCAGGAAGTTACCTGGCGCCGACTGCAAACACGATCCCTTCTGAATTCGGCAGTTTTTGCCCTCATGTACCCTGGCCAGTACGACCCAAACTGCTATAAATGTATTAAAAGGGCCACATACGAACACATTCTCTGGAACTGCACAAATGATCCGCCTCCGGCGGAGTTGATACAGCTCCCTTCTCCCAAGCGGTGGGAGGCCGTGCTCGTCACCTCGGACCCTAACATTCAAGTACGGGCAATCAAGCGGGCCAGTGAGGTCGCCGTAAGCCATGGGCTAGCGGCCATTTAGTATGTGTCTCCTGCAACCTGCTCTCGACGCAATGAATGTTTTACAATCCAATCTCAAAAGCCTTTATCACGGCTGAATAACATCTGGCGTGACGCTTCTGCCGAATTGCTTTGCTTGGTGAGTAGCAGATAAATATCGTCAGTTTCAATTGAAAACAAATCTTCTTTGCGCGACCAACAGCTTTCCTCATCAAGCCCAATTGTTTCACAAGAACTGACATGTGTGTAAATTTATTGCTTTCGACGGCACAGCACATGACCGACAAAATGTCCAAGAGACGAGCAGCGAAGGACAATGCTTGCGGTACGCACTGTGTGTTCGCCTTCGCTTTGTTTTCGCTGTCATTTTTGTTTGTTTGGGTCAGTGTGCTGTGAGTGTGCACGGAAATGCACAACGTTTTCACGGAATTCACGCGGTGCTTGCGAGTCAACAATTCCTTCAAGATCGGTGTGCTATTGGCTCCTTGAATTCTCCTGCTTGGCTCTGACGAGCGCATTTCCTACTGGCTGCGAAGCAAGTCCCCAAAATTTTAGGCAAGCGAATTTAAGGGCGGCTTTTTTGGCGCGAAATAGGCAGGTCGAGAGAGACCAGGAAAGATCGGGGCACGTCCAAAGAGGCCGGTGATATTACGGGAGATCGGCGGAGACTGGGCGTGACCGGAGGAGGTCGCAGACCGACAGAGACCGGAGAGTAGAGCGTCCTGGGTAGATGGACACCGGAGAGGAGACGCGGAAGGACTTGCGGGACTCCGAGAGAGCCTTCACTTGCGGAGAATCTCAGAAACGAACCACCATTTTGTACACAGGCAGAGTGGTGACAGTACCACTGTGGCCTAGTGTAACTGTTTTTCTTGACCTGTGTCATGATAAGCACCATCGACCTGTTGATCAGCAACATGAATTGATCAATCATCAAAATTAACTGGCATGATCCCTCCGAGAAGACCGAGTGACACCGAGAACCTTCTATATAGCTTGTCTGGAGTCAAGAGACAGGCATTGTCGAAGTCTGTCTGGCGCTCTTTATCTACAGAAACGGGCAATGTGACCACCCCTGCAACCTCTGTAGTATGTCACTTCTCAGGCCTCTTTGCTGAAAGGCTCCAGCCTACCTTGTGTCTCCCTTTCGTTCTTACTTGCAGTCAGCTTTTCAGATATCACCGTCTCTATTCAGTCCAAGCGCAGTCAATATTTTCATACTTATTCGTCCACAGCCCCATTGCTTTGATCTGCCTGTAGCCCGACATTACCCCTTTCGCTGCGTCCGTCCTTTTGAGGGCAAGCAATAGCTGCAGTGGCCGACTTGGCAGAAGAAAACAGTACGGACCGGCGTAAGGAAACATTCATATCTTTTACGTACTGCGAAAGCAGCTATTCTTTGCAGGGCTCCTTTCAGGTATTGTTTTTTGAATTAAGTCCCCAGTATAGCTATGAAGGATGTGCTGGTTCAGTGCTTAAAATCATGCACCAACTATTGTGCATTCATGACACTGATTATGCGTGAGCTTTCAGGTTCATCGTCAAACCTCTGAACTATAATTTTCCTGAAATTTTTCTAGCAGTTGGCATTCCGCAAGGGATCATCATTTCACTCATGTTGCAGTTTGCAAGCCATATTTTCTGCGCATCACTCCAACACGACATTTCTGCAACTTGCTCGAGCGTCTGAAAAAATTCTGTAACGCTTGTACCTGTACATTCTCAACTAAGCACAGAGATAACGAGGACCACAGCAAGTAATGGTGTTCTAAAGAGCCCGCAACCGAAGGAGCTTGTTTCACCGTTTGCGTCACCAATTGCCATTTCGTGCTCTCACCTTCACCACAAAGAGGCAGTGTTACCACGCCCTGGTTCAGCGTTGTTAATTGAAAATGTCTGCTAAACAGCACCCCACGGCATCAACCAAGTGTGACATTGCCGTAATGATCAGAATAGCGGGTGCCCACTGACTGTGCTGAAAGTAAAAGCAGGGAGTGCAGGTAGGACAATGTCTACAGAGACACAAATTGGGATAGAAATCGATAACTATAACACGAAAGTCCTAGACGAGAGGCTAACCAATGTCACATGGGGAATTTCTCTCACGATACGCGTAATCCCTTCTCGCAAAATGTAGTCACAGACCCTAGCGCACGGTTCCTCGTGACAGCTCACGTTAGTGGAGTCTGAAGCGCTTTGTACATACATCGCCTAGTCCCTACGACGTACGTCCAGGGACATTTTATATTTCGTTCTTTTATGGTCTCACAATAATTTTGTCCCTACGCCGTTTACATCACGTCGAACACCAAGCTGCCGTCAGTGGTCCACCGCACAACCCAGGTAGTTTCTTCCTCAGGAGCGACCGGCCATCGCGGGTACAACACAATATCGGGTCCCGGATTCCGCGGTTTCATCTGCTGCACGTCTCCTCAGCACGACTGCGTACTGCCTCTGAACTTCCGTTTCAACTTCTTGTTTTCCTTCTCCTCGTCTACACCTTCATTTGCATTTTTTTCTTCAGTGACACGCTATCATAAGGTACATCTTTCTTGTCTTCAGCTGCGTCAGATAGGAATACGACAAAGAAAATATACGACGATTGAATAATGCTCCACATTTCCAGTTGGCCCAAACAACTTTACTAGACTAGGTTGGGCCCAACCGCTTACGCTTTTGATGACAGGGTATTGTCTTAACGTATCCATCAGTGCAATAGCATTTCAGCCGTCCATAGTAACTTCCAGGTCGGTGGTTCGTTTCGTTCGTTTAGAAGCCTATCTGAAAGCCGGATGACGGCTTCGCAGAGAGGTCGTACTGTAGCTGTCATTTTTCTGTGCAGTGTCGTGGTTGAAAGCTTTGGTCTTGTGTTCGCTGAACCAATCTTCCGTTAGTGCGTCGCCGTAGAGCATATACTTGGGCATGCTTTGTCGTCGATAGAGGACCTTCGTCTTTACGCCGCCAAGCAGCTTCAACGCGCAACGTTGCGCTCTTTAGTTTCATCTAAAGGGTGTCGCAAACCTTTATGGACTGCTAGCTGCGTAACGGTAACGTGAAGATACAAACAGCGCTGTATAATTCAACGATGGCCTCGTTATGTGGCTCAGCGCGTACTCTATCTGACGCAAGTATAAACCGATGTTTCCAATTGTCGTTGGCCAGGTTGGGTTCGGCGTACGCCCTATCAGAACTAACCAAGGCCCATCCTTCGGTAAGGGTACTGACGCTGAACGCCGCCGGCTCCAGCACTGCGAAAGCCGTTTGGGCAGCACAGGTAAGACGTTCTCCAGAGGGCTTTTATTAAGCAGATCGTCGAACATAGGTTGGGAGGCGGTCTGTACTGTCAGAGGCGGCGGCTTTGCTGTGGTGGTCTATACGGCTCTAAGAGCGTGCTGACGGAGATCGTTTAGTTGTGTACGGCGCCGGAGTAGGTCCAGACGTCTTGAGCAGGGGTTAGTGGCACTTGTACTGTCTGGGTTGTCTGAGGCAGCAACAGAACAGCATTCGTCACCAACCAACCTGGTGCTGCGATGAAGATAGCAGTAAACGTAGCAGTTCGTCACGGGCGTTTTTGTAGCGAAAGCTACATTACCGTAGCATTTGAGCCTTCAGCGCGGCGGCGCCGTCACGGTCACGTGGCTGGAAACCTGGTTGGCCGCCTGGTGCGGAGCAGCTGCCGGCGGTGCGGCGTCGTAGCTGGTCACGTAGTTCGTCACGTGGTTGGTCACGTAGTGCGGTCACGTGCTGCTGGCGGCGCAACGCGCGGGCGATACCGAGCTGCAACAGCTCTGCGCATGCGCCGTGTCAAGTGGGACGAAGATGAAAAAGCAACGCCCAGCGAAATGGACAGCCGAAGGACTGACTGCAATTTTTTAAGCGATATTTATTGCATCAGGGCATCGATGATGGGCGAAGGCGTGATGAAAGATGTACTAATGTTTAAATTAAAGGAAAAAAGGCTAGCTGATTTTCTGAATTCCAGTAGAGAGCGATGGTATGGTCCCTGCGTCCAGGCAATATATGAAGCAGGGTTGCTTGGTGAAAGACCCGCTACCTTCCGGTGCCGGATCCATGTAGGCTTGAGAGCAGGGCAGTCCAACAATAAGTACCGAATGTCGGCTTCAGTGTCCTCGCGTTTACATATCGGACACCCAGGCAGAGGAAAAAAATATCTCGGTACTGGGCCAATTCCGAACGACGACAGGTGTGAGGGCAACCCCTACCCAGATCCTCCTAAGCGCAACCTCCTCCTGCACGGGTCAGACCGCGGGCCAGCAGTAGCTATCGCGTCACTCCAGGTTTAACCAGAGCTATACCATCGTCAATTGATTGTGATGATTTCCCGTGCATTTCCAGCTGCAGCTATCGCGTCACTCCACGTTTAACCAGAGCTATACCATCGTCAATATTTTCTGATTTCCAGTGAATTTTCATTGTTTCGCGTCAAGTTATCCAGTCTACAAGGAAGGACGTGAAGATTTTGGTCGTTTTGGCGAGCTCGTGCTTCCAAGCTCTTCAATATGGTCGCTGCTACGAGAATTAACCCGGAAGCGTTTCTCTGTGGGATACGAATGGAACTGGATTGAAATGTTTCTTGACGTCTCACATGAGACAATGCACTTTCCTCGATATAGAATTTTAAAGTTCTGCATAGCAGAAAAGACGCATCATACAATATACGTATTCGACGACCGGCTCGTTTGGATGATAGGTCTTCGATTCAGAGATCGTCGATGTCCTTCGCATGCCGCTTGTAAATACTTTCAGGAGCTTATTCTTTATACCTGGTGTTTCAGGAAATACTTCAAAAAATTGTCAAAATTAGGCTTCTTGAGGTTAAAATATTGCTTTTGCGGTATAGTATTACCAGTGCTGGCGGACACCAAACAACCGGAGAATCGTCTTTAGTAAACTGGTCAACAGTTTCTTAACGATTAACTTCTTAACTAGTAGAGTTAGGCGCCTAGTTGCAATTAGAGATTTTTAGCCGTCGTTAGTAATAGCAGCGTCCGTTTTTAGAATTTCGAAAACATGATTACCCTTGGCGCTGTGGCTCGACAAAATTTGGCTTTTTCGACTAGTTACGTTCACTGGACGGCTTGCTTTGCATGTATGCTTTCGAAGCCGCCTGTATTTTTGCACGGTGCAGCCATATTTCGTCGAGCCACAGCGCCGAGGGTAATAGTGTTTTTGAAATTCTAAAAACTGATATGGCTATTACTAATGACCGACCGGAAATCTCTATTTGCAAGCAGTTGCCTATCTGTGATCGGTAAAAAGTTACTTATCAGGAATCAGTTAACCAACTCATTACTCAAGACAAATGCGTCGGCTTTCCCGTGTCGGCCAACACTGGCAATACTCTGGCGCAAAAGCCATATTTTGACCCCTCAAAGCCTATTTTTGAAACTCTTCTCTGAAACACCTGGTACGTTAGAGGTACACAGGTATGTCTCAGAATTTTGTACCACACTAGTGGTGGTCCTTGCAGACCGAAGTAGACGTGCCTGTGATGCTCTTAGTTATTCCATGAATTGAATGCCTTCATGCGGTCGAAGTAGGCAAGCCATTCCTTCAGATAATAATGATGCAGGCTGTGCAAAGTAGGCGTCGGCCGGAGCTGTTCGAAGGCCAGCAGCAAACACTGCGTTTTAGACCATATTCTCGAAGGCATAGCATTTGAATGGTGCAGCATCTTAAGGAAATGTAACGTGGTGTTGACCGCAGCGCGGCAGACAGGTGGTCATCAGATTGGTTTGAACAAAAACTTCATCTGGCGACCTTAAGTCCGCACACAGCAAAGCGTGTGCACGACGGCGACAGCGGCAGTCGAGCTTGACATATTTGGACGGTCAAAATAATGGTGGCTGTCGGGTAAGCGCAGTTTAAAAGCCACAACGATATATTAGATCTGGCGCCCAAAGGATCAACGATTATTTCAAGCTTCGTAAAAGCAGTTTCGCATGGCTGTGTTCAGTCTAGTGAAATCTGGTCCCCTATCGCGCGACAGAGAGGTAAAGCGACGTGGTGCCGACGATAAGAATGATCCATTTGCAAAGAACAAAAAATAGCGTCCATCAACGTGAGCGTGAAGTCATGAGAAGGTATATCATGAACCGACCCGGTGTAGTTGCAATGAGACATGAAGACAGAGCTAGGCTAGTTACCAGATACTAAAGAAACTGCGCGGTAGTACTGTGCAGTTTTTCAGGGTTTGTACTCAGCAAGCTATAATGGATATCTAGAAAAAAATTCTGCTTTGCTCAGAATACAGGACTTCACCAGTGTAGAGCGGAAATATGATAAGCCTTCCAGCAATCAGAAGCATCAGATGCTCTACACTGATGAAAGAGGCGGTTTCACTGGTTTCATAATCGCTGTACAAATACGTTGCGGCCCCATGAAAGTTTACTTGATATTGGTTTAGGAAGCAGCATGTCTCTAGACAGTAGACTCTAGACTTTACTTTTTGTCTTCGGCTAGTGGGTCTGCATCTGCAGTTTCGCCTTTATTAGCAACATGTAACCACATTATTCAATGCGTGTTCGGAACTGTAGAGCATAAATAAACTGATGAAATATAGACAAAAATAAATTTTCTTAAAAGAAGACCAGTTCTCGGTCAGAGGACGTTTCCAAAGTTTCGGAATAAAACATCATGAAATATGTTGTCGTATGGCGTTGATCGCACAAAAGATTTATCGACTGCAGGGAAAGTGGAGAATGTTCGTGCCCGCTGGAGTGCATAGTAACTCTGGGTACGCGCAACACTCGTAATAGTTGTTTCAAGCGACAGTTATCTAGACATGTTTGATCGAATGAGTTCAAGGGCACTGCGTTATAAAGTGTGTACGTGAATGTTCACCTCGCTTGGGGAGATGTGCCAGAGATCAAGCAGATTGAGGGCACAACTTTAGCTGAAAGCTTAGCATGTTTCCACTGGATATAGTTAAACATGTTCGATGGAAACATGCTAAGCTTTCAGCACTGGATATAGTTAAACATGTTCGATGGACGAAGAAGACGAAGTGCTTCTCTTGCGGAACACATCTCGCCCGTCTCTGTGTTTTTCTGGACTTCTTACTGCACCTGTGGGGTCTACCGCCCACTCCATCGCGGTGATAGATGTACAACACCCCGAGGATCCTCCCGGTTCCCGTTCACCCGCGGACATCGGTTCGCGGAAGCGAGGAAATACGTCGAGTGGTAGCGAGGACACAGACCTGTACTGCGCATCAGGTGACGAGTCCTCGGAAGACAGCTTTCGTCTTGTGCAGTACCGCAAGGCCAAACGAAGATTTATCAACTCATCTTCGGCGTCCAGCTCGGACACTGTGAAAACAGCTCCTCAGCGATGGCCTCACTCCATCCTGTTTGTGCCACAGAACGCTACCGACAACCTGCGCGTCCTCAACAGGCAAGCACTCTCCGTTTATCTAGAAAACACCGTGCCAAATGAGATCAAGGATGTTAGGATAAACACTAGGCGAAACATCCTGGCAATCGATGTGATGAGCCCGAGCGCACTGACCATACTACAGCATGTAACGCAGCTGGGAAACATCAAGGTCCGATCCATCGTGCCAACAAATGGTGCCACAATAACAGGAGTCATATATGACATTGACAATGAAATATCTAATGCAGACCTACCAATTTTCATAAAACCAGCTAGTGAACACAACGTGATCGTGCATGTTGGTCGCCTCGGCAACTCACGTTGTGTGAGGATAACCTTCAAAGGCGACTGCCTTCCACGCTACGTGAAGGTCGGCCATTTTCGCCACCAGGTTCGACCATTTATTCCAAGACCTATGCAATGCTTCAATTGTCAGAAGATTGGACATGTGAAGGGTGTTTGCAGAAATTCGGCCGTGTGCCCTCGATGTGCCGAACCCCACTCAGAAGACAACTGCAGCGCAACCACGTTGAAGTGTCCTAACTGTCAAGGTGATCACTGCGCCTCTTCCAAAGACTGTCCCCAGATCAAGAGATCACCATTCTTAAACAAATGGTGAGAGACAACTCTACCCACAAAGAGGCCGCTGTGGAAGTACGGCGAAGACGACGTCACCGACGAAGGTCTTCACGGCGGAAAACATCAAGCTTTCAGGAAAAGTCACCTCGTCAAGCATCATCATCAGCGGACGTTTCCAGCACTCCAAACACCGATGTTGGAAGGGTGAAAACTGCCAGATCACTTTCCACAAAGGAATGGCCGCCACTTCCGCGTACACGACCGCTAGAAGAGCCACAGAAGAAGCCGCCCCTAGTACAGCAAGGTGCTGTATCCGAGGAGTCGCGGAATACAGATGAGCAAGTGATAGCATTTATTAGGCCTTTAATGAATGCCATTCGCGTGCTGCTAAGCAACATGCACACACCGTCTGCCAGAAGTGCGCTTCAAGTACTGGACGCTCTGAGTCCGGTGCTTGCTACCCTTGAGTAGATCATGGCTCCACAGCCTTGGTCTTTTAGGGAAGAGGTCCGACAAGCAGCTATTTTTCATTGGAATGCCCGCGGACTCAAAGCGCGCCTTTCGGATTTCCGTCGCTTCGTGTACGCCAATATGTTTCATATTATCGTCATTTGCGAGCCGAACTTATCGAACAAAATCAGGCTTTCTGGATATGAGTCATATATGTCGTCAGCTGTTTATGAAAACAGTAAGGTTTTGGTGTTTATACGCCGTGACCTCACCTACACTCATCAGCCTGTACCTCCTAATGAAAGTAATCAATATATATGCCTAAACGTAAGGAAAAGAATCTGGCCTTCACTTTTGTAGGCGCCTACCTATCTCCGTCAAGTCGATTTGATTACAAAAGACTACAAGACATTCTTTCCTCAACTTCCAATCCCTGGATCATCATTGGAGATTTCAACGCCCATCATACACTCTGGGGAAGTCGGATCATCAACGCCAGAGGCAGAGCTTTGGTATCTTTCGCCTCCAGTAATGAACTTGGGCTGCTGAATGATGGAAGTCCTACGTTCTTACGTGGCTCCACGTACAGCAGCTGTCTTGACTTGGCTTTCGTCTCACGAAGCCTAGTCAGACGTGCAGGGTGGTTTGCGGACATAGAGACGCACGGAAGCGACCATGACCATATCCCCACGTACGTCAAGATCAGAGGATTGACCGCTTCCAAAACACAGGATACGATCCAAAGAGTGGACTGGCCTAAATTTCAGTCTCTTATGGAAGCACACTGCGACGCCAATTCATCTTTAGACTTGGAAGAGGCAATCAAGAGCGTGGTGCAAGACATTATGTGTACTCTAACATGCTCCTCGAAACTTAATGATTTTGATGTGGAACTAGAACGACTACGAGCAATCCGACGACGTGCTGAACGAAGGTATCGACGTACGAAAACAATGGACGATCTACGGACCGCCAGGCGCACGCAAAAGAAGATACAGCGCCGGTTAGACAAGCTCGCATCGCAACGTTGGGCTGCCTTCTGTGAGTCGCTAGATCCACGCAAGCCTTTATCGCAAATATGGAGAACTGTGCGCGGGCTGCGGACACTTCCCGTACAGCGATTCCCATTCAAGGCGCTTGCCCTCTCTCAAAAGAGATCGGAGATTGACGTGGCAGAGGATTTCTGCGCCAGATTATCCGGCCAACTCACAGCTACCAACATTCCATCGCCTTCGAGCAGCTACCCGCCACCACGTGATTTCCGGTTGGATCTACCATTCTCGATCCACGAACGTAAGGCAGCATTAGCTTTGTGTAGCCGCACATCAGCGCCAGGACCTGACGGAATTTCCTACCGAGCTCTGTGTCACCTGGGGGAGCGAGCGAGAGGAGTTCTTCTAGAGGTGTACAATGAATCTTGGAGAAATGGCACGCTACCAACAACCTGGAAGACAAGTCGCCTTGTTCCTCTGCTGAAGCCTGGCAAGTCGCCGTTGGAGCTCTCATCATATCGCCCGATCGCTTTGGCGAGCTGTGTGGGCAAAGTAATGGAGAGGATGGTCCTAGGACGTCTGGAGTGGTACTTGGAGTACCACAACACCTACCCAGATGCCATGGCAGGCTTCCGACGCGGTCGATCATCGATCGATAACGTCGTCGACCTGGTGACCTACATTCAACATGAGAAAAGCCGTAAGCGTCTCTGCGCATCCTTATTCCTCGACGTTATAGGGGCGTATGACAACGTTACGCATGAAGCCATCCTCTCTGCTCTCGCAGAGGTAGGAGTGTGTGGTCGGATGTTTCAATGGATGCGGAGCTATCTATCCATGCGATCCTTCTTTGTAAGCACTGAGGAAGGCCATACTCCTCTTCACTATAGCTACCGCGGCGTCCCCCAGGGCAGTGTACTTAGCCTCGTGTTATTTAATCTAACACTAATTGCTCTCCTTGAGCACGTGCCAACCACAGTCAGGCTATCAATGTACGCGGATGACATCTGCATATGGACATCTGCAGTAACACGCCTACAGTTGCGAGCGAGAATTCAGAGAGCCGCCACACAAACTGTTATCTACCTCCGTAATCGAGGTCTGGAAATTTCCTCCGAGAAATGCGCACTAGTGCAATTTACGCGCAAACCCATGGCAAACTACAGTGTAATGATAAATGGCCAAATAATACAATGGGTCCGATCGTACAAGTTTCCAGGTGTCATAATCGACAGGGACTTGTCGTAGAGCCCACACATATCATACGTGAAAAAACGGTTGACAGGCATCTGCCACCTGTTCAAGATTTTCTCGCTGGCAAGACCTGGGGAATGTCGCCTAGTGCCATGTTACAAGTGTACAGGGTGCTTTTTCTAGGATTTCTACGATACAGCTTGCCAGCAATAATCAACACAGGCAAAACGAATCTACGCACAATACAAAGTCTCCAGGGTCAAGTGCTCCGGATCTGTCTAGGCCTGCCTCAGAGTGCTTCAACAGTGGCTACGATAGCAATCGCTAGAGACCACCTTGTCAAGACCCACATTGAAATTGAAGTACTCAGGGCCCATATAAGGCATCTAGCCAGGAATCCTCGTCACCATTTAGCCTCTCTTCCAGCGGACAGGCCACACACATCTTTCAGCCAAACGATAACTGCATATGAAGAATCATTGCCAGCTTGTTTCACTCCGGCTGCGAGACCTTCGATCCCTCCATGGTGCCTCGCTCAGCCAAAAATCAACCTCGCAGTACCTGGTATCTCGAAAAAAGCTGATCTGTCATCACCAGGCCTTAGACAGCTCACGCTACTACATTTGTACGAGAACTACCGTGACTCCACGCATATTTACACTGATGGATCTGTTCTTCCAAGCAGCTCCGCGGCGGCAATCGTCATTCCAGCGAAAGCTACAACAATCAAATTTAAGACGACCCACGCGACAACATGGACGGCAGCAGAGCTCACAGCGCTCTTAACTGCCCTTCATCACATTGGTGATGAACCGCCACACAAATGGACAATATTCTGCGACTCGAAGCCGGCACTGCAGTCTCTACTGTCACCTCTACGTCGCGAACCGCACGAACAACTAATCTTCGATATTGCAGAGACGTTACACCATATAAGTGATGCCGGCCATGAAATAACGTTCCAGTGGCTTCCAAGTCACTGCGGGATTATCGGCAATGAACGGGCGGATCACGCTGCCCGCTCGGCCCACACTGAGGAGCGCCACGTCCCAATTCCTCTTTCTAGAACTGACGCGGCACAGAAGATCCGCCTACTTGCTCGGCAGTGCACCGAGTCGCAATGGAATGAGCCACATTTAAGAAATACGAGAGTGTACTCCCTTGATCCAACATTAAGTCTTCGAGCGCCATCACAGCTTCGCCGTAGAGACGCCACGCTTTTATATCGACTTTGGTTGGGTGTTGCCTTTACTAAAGCCTATGCCTTCCGCATAGGGATGACCGACACCCCAACCTGGGACCACTGCGGCCATGAAGAATCAATTGGCCATATATTGTGCTCCTGCCCGCAGTACAGTCCACAGAGGGCATGCCTTAGCCACGAACTTGACCAACTGGACGACCAACCGCTATCCGAAAAAAGAATTCTGCAACATCGCAAGGACCTACCGTCGCAGAAGAAGGCCGTGCAAGCGCTTTTGCGCTTCTTACAATCTACCGGGCTGTGTGAAAGACTTTAACTGGAACGCCTTGTGTGTGTGTGTCTCCATGTGTGCATGTTCCTTTTTTTCCTTTTTTTTGCGTTTACCTCTCTGTCATCTTACTAACCCCTATCCCCCATCCCCAGTGTAGGGTAGCAAACCGGAGATTCGCATCTGGTTAACCTCCCTGCGTTTCCTTCATTCTCTCTCTCTCTCTCTCTCTAAACATGTTCGATCCTTTATGACTTGGCCAAGACTTAGCGTTGAGCACTGTTCAGGGCAGGCGAGAGATTTACAACAAGCAGAAAAAAAGGAATAGACAACGGTTGATGTACTGGAAAGAAAAGCAGTGAAACGGGAATCAGGGAAACAATTCGGTGAACAATCATGAAGGTCGTCACAAAAACTCTCCTGGATTAGGGTAGTCGGAAACGTGCAAAATAAGCTCTCCTTTTCTTTGATCATACAAACGAGCCAAAAAATTCAAACCTCCCTCCCAGGGTGCAAAAAAAAAAAAGATGGTGGTTTAGCATTGCCAAGCACAAAATATTTTGTGAAAGCAGAGCTTTTTTAGGTGGACGCTAATGCCACATACCTGAAAGCGGGATTGCGGTGCTACAGAGACCCAGGTATCCAGCTATGCACTTATTAAACTTTTTCAACGTCAATACCAATTTGCCCAATGTACCCCGGTGGTCTATAGCTCTATGGCCACGTTCCTGCAGCAATGTTGTCCACGCCAAGGCATAAACAGGATGTCTATATGTCACCGCCTCTCAAAGCGCGAATGTTAGCTTCCTACTAGCCTTAGTTGATGAAGACGACGATGTGTGTTGCAGTTGTGAGGCAAACAACAACAGCAGCACCAGGAGTGATAGGCGGCGGCGATAGCATAGTGCCCTCGTGCAGTGGCCAGTGAAGCTGATCTGTTCGTGGCCGCAGGTTCGAATTACAGCCGCGGAAATATTAATTTTATTTAAGGTTTGCCCGAGGTCAAGCTTCACAAAAACCGGACAGCTGGTTTGTCGTCATAAAGTGGAGCTTTCGCACTAAAGCGTAATAAGAAAATGTCATTTGCAGTTTTGACAAAAATAAAGAAAATAAATGCCGTTTACTCTCAACCTGCTAAGAATTATTCATTTTTCTCGAAACTAAGTTTCAGTCATGGCGAACACATGGGCAGTGCACATATCTACGAGAGGCGATAAGCTATCGCGTTGGCTGAAGTCCCTACTTGTATCGGCGACGAGAGAGCTCAGGTCACGAATGGATTTATCTTAAACTGTCCCTGCTTTATAAGAGCATACAGCAGGCGAATGTGGAGGGCCTGGTGCGTAAGTCCTTTATAGGGATCTGAAATTCACACATTCGATGAATATGTGGCTTATAAATGGACAACTTTATGCTGACGTAAAATTTCATGTACCATAATTTATAGGAATGTCTTGTAGCTTTCTTAATATCTAAAAGGTTTTTCAATCCTTATTGACTAGTTGCTAGGAGAAAGGTTGTCAACAAATGCAGTTCTTTTTTTGCTTTGACCTGAGAAAAAAAATGCTATCTTTTACCTTGGAAAAGATATACTTCAGAATATCCTGAGAGGCATTTCTTTCTAGCGAAAGTCGGTAATATATACCGGCTCCGTATAGCTTCCTCACTTATTTTCATGCAAAGGGAATCTGTCAAGAAAGAGAGTACTTTTTGCTGTGATTGGGCTCATATATGAGAGTAAATCACCATGGGATCAATAAAAAAACTAAACTAGCATACACCCATGGCACTCAAGCCGATCAGTGGAAACCGGTCCGATTTGTTATTTTGGAATTGCTGCACTTGTTTTAAATGCGGTGGTGATCTAGGGTACTGAGAACATCGCTACTCAAGTCGGAGTAGGGCACAGATAAACGTCCGGTTGATGAACCACGAAGTGTCGCAATTCAATGGACGCCGCTTTGCGCTCTGCGCATTGGCGTGGTTGTCGCTTGGCGAGAAAAATAGTCAAAATTTGTTGAGATAAAGCGCCGCGGTCAATCGCGTTTTCGAAATTATAAAAACTGAGATCTATTGTTTAGGGTGGCTACAGCTTAGGTGCAATGAGGCCCTAATCGATGATACATAAAAAGTTGACTTTGAGATTTTAGTTAACCGCGTTACAGGTAACATGATTCATCTGTTTTCTCCGTCCGCCATCACTGGTGTTATTTTGCTGCAAAATAGCGTCTCTTAACCTGAAAAACCTAATTTTAAAAATTTGCGGCGGGTTTCCCTGACGCACCTTGTTTAATACGCATCTGGAAACGACCCGCCACTACCGAGGCTCAAAGATTAAGCAGGGCCTGTCGCGCAAGTGGAAGAATGCGATTGAACGGCAAGGATAAGATGAAGGAGCATCGAAGGTCTTGTCCACAAATTCAGTGATGGCCAATCTTAGTATAACTGCTTCGTCTGCTCTTGCCTAAATCAGCGTTACAGGTCGCAACAGGGTTCTGAGATTTTTTAACACGAGAGCGTTAGTAACTCAATGTGGGCAATATTGTGCGGCGTGGGCCTGGGCATCGGCGTCGAGGATTCCGCGACCACTAGAAGCCACCCAGCTGGAGGGGCCGGAGCAAACGGCCGCTCCGGCAACCTAGCTGCGCACATAGGTCATGCGACCTTATCGCGCCATCACAACCTGCCTGCTGGATTGTCAGCAAACTGACCATCGTGACAGGTGTTAGTTAAATCAATGGTTGTTCGCCAGAGGTTGCTCGGGAAGAGCAACCTGTGTCTCACAAGCCCAACCGGTGGCAGCACCGGCCATCGCAGGACAGTGGTACATTGCTTAACCGCTGCACCACTGCGCCAGGGTTTGGTTTGGTTTTTGTTGTATGTGTGGTTTTGGTTTCGGTTTCGGTTTGGGGATCACCTGCCGCCAGAGGCACCAGTGTCGCTATGTGTATATATATGACTGTATGTGGCAATAAACCGGGATGGTTTCGGTTGCTAGCAGTTCGTGTACTTGGGCGGCACCCGCCGCTACAACAGTTTTGTTAATAAGCGTTTAACGTTCCAATGCGACTCACGCTAGGGCGGACGCCGTAGTGAAGGGCTCCGGAAACTTCGACCACATGGAGTTCTTTAACGTGCATGAACTTCGCACAGTACATTAGCCGCTAGTATTTCGCCTCCGTCGAAATGCGATCGGCGCGGACGGACTCGAACCCGCGTCTCTCGGGTCAGCATTCGAGTAGCATTAATACCGTGCCACTGAAGCGGCACTGCACCAGGAGTGGTATGAGGACTCTCACCGATTTATTACTATGAAGAAAAGAATGACCAAAATCGGCATAAGTCGGCATCACCCCATTAACGCTATCGCGTCATACCCTTAAGCTGTTAACTTATTTGTCACGTCCAGTTTTTTTCTTATTATTGCAACAGCTATGAAAAAAGACTATCGGGTGTCAGTCGTTCGCTGGCCCGGTACATCATCACGAAAAGCGCAACCTCTATCCAGGAGACTTGGACCATGTGGGCGACAACATGAAGAGTGTGGAAAATGTCAAGGACCACCAAAGGCTGCGCACAGGCGCTAATGCAGTCTGGCAGAAATATAGCTGTCATTTCACCCTCTCGAAATGCGAAAGAATGCTAGTTTTTAAGCAGCTCGCTTGTTGCATTGGCCGGAAGAAAATAACTGCAAGAAGTGCACGGACTGCGTAGCAACAGAAGTCATTAAGGAAAAACTTTTGCTGGGCTTCTGTCGCCTGGACGGGGTGAATACAATGGCTATGAAAGTCGACACAAGGCGCATATCACTCACCTCGAATATGGACGTCACGCCGGCTCCGTACAGCACAGGCACGAACACACGGGTGGCCAGCGGAATGCACAGGAGAGGCATGCAGAATCCCCATGCCATGTGCCAGCCGTAGGCGTAGAAGTGCGCCGTGAAGCCGACCAGTCCCGTCGCAGAGAACAGCGAAGCAACGGAAGATGCCGCGAGTGGGAGGACCTTGAGCATCCGGCCTCCGAGAAATATCTCCGCCTTCGCAGAAATGCTATCCCCGCGTGTGGATCTCTTCCGACAAGAGAAATACATACCGAGGCTGAAGTTCGTGATTAGTAGAAGCCCGAAGAGCGTCAGGTCCACAGCTTGCAGCATGGCGAGCACGCTCTGTATTCGGCAGGCGCGCTTTTTGGACGTTGCTGGAAAATATTTCCGTAATGAGCCGTTGAAGTACTTACAGAACACCAGCAGTGGCAGAAGTTGGTCTCGTCAGGAGTCACTTCGTCTGCGGCCGGGATTTTCCTATCTTTCGAGTGCGCTCAAGCGATGCTGTGCTTCGTTGAGAGCGGACGCTTTGTAAATTTATGCCGCTAATAAAGATTTTCGTAACACGGTTTCTGTCTCCTGTGCCGTTACTCCTAAGCTCCTCCAGTAAAGGAGTACTTTACTTCGCTTTCATGATGAGAGCGTGCTGTCTAGCTCAGTTTTGGGCAGATGGCATTAAGCGGTGTCCCACTTAAATTCGCTGTTTTGTCTTGTTTTGAGTTCCTCTCAAATGCTTTGTTCAGTTCAGTGGGGAGCATAGAGGAAGGAAAAAGGAACGAATACAACAGCTGGCGTCGCCCACCGCTGTAGTTAACTCTGTTAGTACGCGCTTTCCAGCTTCCACTGCACCTCTCGAGCGCATCCGGCTTGCTGTTTTTCCGGTCCACACAAGCGAAAGAAGTCTCTGAAGGTCGTGCTATTTTCAGTATAGCGTCAGCACTCAATTAGCCAACCGGCATTCATATCCACACATGCAGTTTCTGTTCATAACATTCGCAGCTGCACTTGTCCCCGCATGCCCGCTGGCAGGCAGGCTTATTTGCTGTGCACCCAGTGGCGCATGCAAGAAGTCTGGGCTGAAAATGGGGCCGAACCCATTGATTGCTCCTGAACATTATTGCGGTTCGGAGTCTATTGCACCTGCAATTTGTGCGCAGAAATACCTAAGGAATGAATCGATACGTTTTTGCTTGCGCCTTGGAAGAATCGATAAGGCGAATACTTTATTTATGTATTGAATACTGTAAGCCTGGAGCGGGAACGGGAAAGACGCATGCCAAACAAAATAATCATTTGCGTTGTAGTCGGTGCTACGACTAGACTACTCGACTGCAGGACGACATGCCCCTCCTGAAGAGGACGAAGTTAGCGCGAGGCATGTACGAGCCATGTGGGCGGCGTGGCCACGAGTTAGCGGACATTGGATATTGTCAGCGGTTGCACGACGCAGAGGCAGGAGTTATTTGCAATAATAGAAAGCAGTCTAAAGAAATTGTCTCGGCGTTCGTACTCGCCACGAAGGTAGCACCAAGACCGGCTCGATTTGAGCAGAGAAGCTCCAGTGAAGGCTCTGCCGCGTTTGGTTGTCGTGCATAGACACTGAGCATTGTCAGCAAACCTGTCCACCTATATTTCTGCGCTTGTATTTCGGTTCCGTTGGCCACGATGGAGACCATCTGGTCAACGTCAACATGAAGCGAGCGGCTCTTCTAGCATCACTAAAGCTTCCTTCGCTGCTGAGTGAATAAGCGCGTCGTGATGGTCCGGCTGCACTGCATGCAGGAGACGGCAGTCTAAAGATGTTTCGCTTTTCTCTCTTCTCGACGGCTCTTGCAAAGGCGACCCTACCGTCCTTTAGGAGAATTTGTGCACTGGATGCGTTTTTCGTTTCTGATCACTGCTTCTCTCTATGAAGGCGCTGCTGTATACCGCAGGAGTTCATGCCCCCTCGCTCTCACCTCATTCTCTTTGTAGCAGCTCTATTTTCCAAGATTTGCTCATGGTTCCTGTCGGATTTAAGTTCTGATTACCTCGGTATAAGCTCGGTAAATAAGAACACTTTAGAGAGAATTTTTCAAGTACTGTCATTACTCTTTTCTCAAACATTAACGTCTGGATCGATCCCTAGTGATAGGCTCATTGCTAAAGTAATACTATCATTCAAAACATTACGGAGGGCACTTAAGACTCAATACGTGTTTGAATGAGAAAGCACTGTCTGATCGTGAGTTGCATTGCAAGGCTCATTAAATATTCCTTCCATATTAAAGACACCTACTCATTGGCGCAGACTCGCAAAGAAATCTAAGCACTAGATTCCTCTTTATTCGCCAAGAAGTAATGTGGCTTTCCGCCACGTACGCTCTGGACACTTTTCCTTGTCGCATTTACTCTTGCACCATTATTAACCTCTTTCTCTTCTTCCGAGGTCATGAGGATTCGTTTCTACGCACCGTTTTTCAGGTTCGTTTCTCAAGAGATTTAACGATATTTCGTGTATCCATTGTTTCTCGTGTCGCTGGTGGAACGTATGGTTATTTCCTTGAAATTTTCCAAGCAACTTCTTCTTATGTACAGGATTCTCAATGAAATATTTAAGTAGTGTCATCAAAACACAGCTTTAAAGAGATCTTGAGGTAGCCTTGCCATGATCCTGTGTATCGGTCTGTGTAGTCTTTTGGACCGGGGCAAAATGTATTGAAACATGTAAAACGAATGCCTGTACAGCCTGATGTGAAAACTTTCTCCTTTAAACTGTATGTCGGGGTTTTGCCAATCAACTGCCAATCTGGCAGTCTTGACGTCTTAGGTAGCATAAGAGGGTTCTCGCACAGCTTCTGCCCTCACCATTCTATTACGTTCCTATGTGGAACTCAGGGTAATACAGGTCGTACTACACTGCCGATATGTACGAGCGTGGCGCTGCTGCACGCTATGAAGGCTCGGTTACACAACACACAAATACCCCCGAAAAGCAGAAGATTGGACAGCCGTCGGAACAGCTCAGTTGGTAGAGCACCGGACGCAAAATCCGGAGATCGTACGTTCGGCTCCCACCGGCTCATGTGGTTGTGTTTTCTTCTACTTTCTTATCAATTATCTTTAACCCATAAAATAATAACACTTATTTTCCAAGAAATCAACACCATCAACTGAAAAAATATATATATATTCCCTATACTGCTTCGTTTCTCCCACTGTTCGCTTTCGTCATGTTCTGGCGCTTGGCTGCTGACCCGAAAGAAGCGGGTTCGATCCCGGCCGCTGCGGTTGAATTTCTATGCAGGCCAAATTCAAGAGGCCTGTGCACTATGCGATGTCAGTGCAGCTTAAAGAACCCCACGTGGTCTAAACTTCTGTGGGCCTTCACTACGGTGTTCCTGATCGCCTAAGCTGCTTTGGGACGTTAAACCCCATAAACTAAAAACCAAACGATGATGTTCTCCCAAGAAAGACATGAATGGCGGAAAAAAAAAACTTTCTGTACCATGGGGTCGCACTTGTTTTTTGGGCACAAAGCCGAGACTCTTGAACATGTACTTATATGTGCTGGGGTTGGGTTTTCTTCTGAGATGCTTTACAGCGAAATTTGATGAAAGATTTCTCTTTATGTAGCCCTGCAATTGGTTTTTGCCAGTCCAGAATCGGCCTTTTCGATTTACCGTGCTCGACTAGCCCGCTGTCTGCGAGCAAGTTCGCCCCTGACGGCAAAGCGCGTCATCGTCACAGGGGCTGGCGGCCATCGGAACCAGCCTGCCGTCAATCACGGATCACGGAGGGCAGATGCTCTTTGTAGCTTGCCGTTCTGCTGGGTGCCGTTGCTACGCGCGCATACGGCGGAAATAGGGGGCTTGAAATCGAAAACATTTATTAGAAGTTATTCACTGCTGCTGCAGACTTCCTAAGAAACAGCTGATCTCGCTCGCACACGTATGCATAAGCGACGACAACGTGAGCGTGTGCCTTCTTTGGGGCACAGTAAGGTTTGTAAGCTTCCAGAAATCCTCGAAAGCTTACGATGAGCAATCGAAATCTAGCATCTGTGAGTATACACCCCATAGAAGGGAAAAAAACTACCCGTTCGTTGCTCGCATTGCTCGTCAAACGACGCGCCGTATACTCTCGGATTAACACCTCTTTGTTGACTACGCAGTAAGGATGACTGGTATGACCGCAGATGATTGACCCTGCATGGTGACTGACCCTGCTGTTTTCATTGCGGTATCTACGTTGGTGAACTGCTCCTCGGGGGCTGTAATCGCAAAAGAATCCAGATACGTTTCGTTTAGCCGTAGTCTGTCGGCCGCTGGCTTTTGCTGCATGGAGGGAATGCTCACATATATCTCGACAAAAGCACACAACAGCTTGTTGAAAGTTCATCTGGAGCAAGCTGGCGTACTGTATGAATTTAGGTGCGTAAGGTGTGTGTAATGCTAGAGCCTTACTGTAGAGAATGAGAGGCGCTACAGTCCGGCCTTGCGTGTCGGTGCTTCACGTGCCTCTTGTGCTTCGTTGATGATCCGCGCTGGGAAAATTCTTCTCTTTATCTCTTTAATGGGCCAAACGCGAGGAGATGCATGCGTACAGTACTCCTCAGATATTTTAAGCAGTCCTGGCATGAGGCCCGAGCAACAAGCTGTACGACAGTCGGCGACGACAAAATCAGCACTCGCCTGGCCTGCTCTAAGTGACCACTGTGTGGCCACATATATGGCCGCAGAGATGCCTCGAGCAATGTGCTTGTGAAGGCTTTTAATAAAGGCCATGTTTCAATCAGTCATGCGTTTCTCAAAGTATGTCCGCCTTTCCATTGCACAGAACGTAATGGAGACCATACGCTCTCGTATCGCGTACAGCTAACACCGCGGCAACTACGTTCAGCACATGCATATATGCGCGCGTCTGAACGGGTACTCCGAGCTGGAATCTGCGGCCCCTCCCGTTGGAGGCCTCCAACATCATCGCAATATGAGTCGGGTGCACGAAATTATGAACATTACTATTTTGTGAATCCAAACTTTTCAAGTCAAGAAGTCAAGAAGTCTTTATTGAGTAACACAAACAAAATGTATACACAGATATTTGGACCGATAGCCAATGAGGGTAGTAAGCGGTCCAATACAAAATAACATATAGGACAGCAATCACAAACACATTGAAGAAAAACTAACTTTGTAGCCTTGCTTTCATTCCCAAAAAATGTTTCTTGAATGTCAGTTTGAAATTCCTCGCTTGCTTTATTTCAATTGGCAACGAGTTCCAAATTTTCGCTCCTGTAAATTCTATTCGTCTTTCTCCGTACGCATTATGGCAAATTGGAAGGTTAAAATTGCCAATGCTGGCTTGTCTAGTGTTGCGGACGGGAATACTGAATGCACCAAGAGGTAAGGGGTAGTTGGTATTTATAATATTATTAACCATAAGAGCTATTTTGTAATCGCGTAGGGTTGTGAATGACATAATTTGCATTGCGTCAAAAATGTTATTGTTAGAACTATTCGAAGAAGGTAATCCCATGGTTTTCAAGGCACGTTTTTGTAGTCTTAGCAATGGTGTTAAATACGTTTTGTATGTGATTCCCCATGATTCACTGCAATAACTGAGATGACTGTGACATAATGAAAAATACAGTGATCTAAGAATAGCAGGTGGAAAGTGCCGCCGTGCCTTAGCGAAGGTAAAACAACCGTACGCAATCTTTTTACACACATTGTGCACCTGTTCCTTCCAAGACAAGTGGTTGTCAAACATGACCCCTAAATATTTAAAAGAAGACACACTATCAATAACATTGTTGTCAACACATATAGAAAAATCACTTGATTCAATACACTTTTGTTTTGAACGAAAAATAACATATTTAGTTTTTTCAGTGTTTAAAGTTAGATGATTATTACGAAACCAGGTCGAAATACGTTGGAGTTCATTGTTAATAGGATTTTCTATTGACTCAAGTGAGTTGTCAGTAAAGATAAGTGCAGTGTCATCCGCATACATCAAAATTTGAGAACACTGTATTGCATTGGGGAGGTCATTAATAAAGATTGAAAATAAAAGCGGTCCCAGAACTGACCCCTGGGGTACACCACACGTAACAGTTTGGTATGCAGACTTGAACTGTTTGAGGACAACTTGCTGCTGTCGTGAAGAAAGATAACTTTTAAAGAATTCAAGTGCCCCGCTACGCACACCATATGCTTCCAGTTTCATTAAAAGAATGGAGTGTGAGACTGTCGAAAGCTTTTTTGATGTCTATAAATACGCTTACAGCAACATTATGATTATGAAGAGCAGATAGGATAAGCTGTGATAGAGTAACTACAGCCGTGGACGTGGACCTGCTAGAAACAAATCCGTGTTGCTGAGGACAAATAATATGATTAGCATCAAGAAAGGTTTTCAGTTGGAAAGCAATTAATTTTTCAAAAATGGTATTGACGACACTACGTACAGATATTGGCCTGTAACTAGACGGGTTGTTAGGGTCACCAGTTTTAAATATCGGAACAACTTTTGCAACTTTTAAAGTATCGGGGTATAAGCTAAAGTGTATCGCGTGATTGAATATTCTGCACAAAGGAACACAAAACAAATCAATGTTGTCCTTGATTACCTTAGCAATTATGCCGTCTGGCCCGGCCGCTTTATTCGTGGGCATGTTCGCCACAACACTTGCAACTTCATCGCTAGTAATGTTCGAGAAACTGAATTCATTATTAATACATCGAGGTATGCCGGATGTCACTGGAGCTAAGGGAGTAGGTTGCGCACTGTTCTGACCGTAGGTTGTGAAGAACTGATTAAACTGGTCTGCAGTCTCTATTGACAAGTTGTCAGGAACGATCTGTTTTCTTTTAACTGTTCCCGTAACTTCTCCTACAATCTTCCATACTTGCTTAGTGTCATTTCCTTGACGATTAACCAAATTAGTATAATACAATTTCTTTGATTTTCTCATCAGCGCCACGGATTTGTTTCTGTAATACTTAAACTGTTTCAAGTAATAAGCATTTGTTCTGTTGTTTTTGAGCTTATTGTAGTATGAATCCTTTTTTTCTGCGATCGTAATATAAAGGAGCATTTGTGCTTGTGAGGTGGTGAGACGATCAGACTGCGATCATACACACACGCGCGAAACAAATAAATAAACAGCCACAACTACCACACAAATGTGCCATTGCAGGTGCCACAGACGATATGCGCTATGGTCTAGTCAAACAAGCGCCTGCTTCGCGCTAGGAATCGAACAAATGTCGCATGAAGAACCATAATCTTTTTAGTCCATATAAATATGGCCGCGCGTACTCCCCGCTGCAATACCAACTCTCCGTCGTCAGCTAGTTCCCCGCGCTGCCAGCACAAACTCGTTCTGGTGACTGGCTGACCGCTGGCAGCCCGAAACCGCCCAGGAAGAGAAAAATGGACGCGTTCTGGAAAGGCACCGGAAGAGCGCGGAGCAGCCCGAGAAAATCGAACACTCAGCTCCATGCGATGGCAACCCGCCGGTGGTCCTCGGGCATCCAAAGGAGACGCCCAAATGTGAGGTTGTGCCATATGACGCGCTATGTTGTTAGGTTCCATAGTATGTGGAAACGCCGAATGGCTGTTCTGCATGATGACGTTCATTTCAGTGATCTTCAGTACTTTAGCGATTGTATTCGCTAAATTGTAGAGGCTTCGAAAACTGAGCCTGGTGTACCTGAGTGGATAAGTGCACTGGAGAAAGTGACGAACTTGAACCATTTATAGTGAGACCAGTTGTCTGTGTCTCGAATCACCTGTCCGATTTGTCGAGTATGAATTTTGTGTTGTCAAATATAGAAAACAAGGACTAGAAAAAGGTTTCGTAAGAAATCAGTTGCATGCCCGCCTAGGAATCTGAAAGTCCTTGGTTCAATTTCCAGCAAATTCCGAAGAAATTTTGTTTTTCTGCTTTGATCTAAACGTCGCTATCATGTGGTCTTGCTGACGTCACGTAAGAACATGGTGGCGTCATTGAGGAATTTCGTGCCATGGACAGCAACCTACACAAACTTTTGTGTTATTGGGACTTAGTGTTTCACTTCAGACTTTACTCAAAAATTTAAAAATAGGCTTTTATAGTTAAAAGAGCGCTTTTTTGGCATAACATTGTCAGCGGTGTAGCATATCAGAATGCAGCTAGGAAGTACTAACTAGCAGCCTTTGAACTAATATTGATTATTTAAGTTTCAGCTATTACTTTTAAGCTCCTTAATTATGGAAATTTGTGTAGCCCACCATAACTAACATTAATAATAGTTTTTATAATTTGAAAAACGCGGCTACCGCGCAACAAATTTTGGCTAATTCGACGAGTTACGTGCGCTGGAGAGGTTGCTTTGTCTACAGACATCTCGAAAGGGGCACACATTCTGACGCGATGCAGCCGAAATTAGTTGGGCCACAGTGCAAAGGGTAACCGCGCTTTCAACATTCTAAAAACTAATATGGGTATTACTGACATTGGGCTACAGGCGTTTTAATAATTAAGAGGCCTACTGATGAAGCATGGAAGACGAAGACGAAGTTGTTCTTTATCAGAACGCTGCCTTCACGTCTGTGCAGTTTTTTTGGTAATTTGTGCTATAATCAGGAAGGCGCCGCTCCTTTTTGCCACGGTGATGGAAGTTGAGGCTGCTGTGCCTCTATTGGAACCCGGTGGGTCGGCAGCAGCCGCCCAGAGGAAGCGCCTGCACCGCCAGAGTGACTCGAGCAGCCAGGGCACTGTTGTGTACTCGGTGCCAAGTGAAGACTCCTCGTCCTCGGCCGACGACGGTTTCATACCGGTTGTTGGCAAGAAGGCCAAGCGCAGACTGCGTCGACAAGCCGAATCGGCCTCATCGAGCACGTCAACGGTGTCCTCATCAAGAACGCCAACGATCATCACGGCGCGAAGTTCCTCAGCGCATACAGCCTTGTTTGTGCCGCTGAACTCAACGGACAACGTGAACCTACTGAACAGGCAAGCCATCTCTATCTGGAGAGCCTTGTACCGGGAGGCATAAAAGATGTCAGAATCAACCCGTTCAAATATGTGATTGCCATTGATGTGGTGGAGCGAAGTTCACTAGAGAATTTAAAAGCAATCACAAAACTCGGCAACATCAGTGTACGCCCCCTTATTCTCCAGGACAGCGGCACTACGGCCGGCGTAATCTACAACGTCGATATCGCCATCTGTGATGCAGATTTACCCATGTTGATCAAGCCGGCAACCGACGGCATTCCCATCATTCAAGTTCAGCGGTTAGGCAGATCTCCATGCATCAAGCTGACCTTCAAGGGTGACTGCATACCATCGTACGTGAAGGTTGGGCACTTTAGTCATCCAGTTCGACCTTTTGTGCCTAAGCCACTTCAATGCAGGAAGTGCATGAGGATCGACCAGGTGAGCGGCGTCTGCATCAACTCTATCGTGTGCCCGCGATTCTCCGAGTCGCACAGCGGTGATGTTTGCCGCGCGACTACATTGAAGTGCGCCAACTACCACGGCCCTCATGACTCTTCCTCGAAAGACTGCCCCCGTCTAAAGACCGAGCGGGTGGTACTGAAGCAAATGGTGCGAGACCATTCTACGCACAAACAAGCCGCCGCAAAGGTGCGACGACGTCGTTCGCGCCGCCTAAGGTCGTCGTAGAAAGCAGTCACATTTGACAATAATGCCCCAAACCCAACTGCAGCTTGCCTGCCTCCACCAAAAACCGTCCCAAATCAAGGGAGCCCGGCGCTTGGTGAGGCGGGACCTGCTGCCTCAGATGCAACTTGGCCACCACTGCCAAAGCCTTCTACGCCTACTGCGTCAGGGATGTTGGCGCACTCAGGGCAGTGTGCAGCGCCTACGACTGATCCAGCCAACAGGCACGATCAAGGCCATGACCCAGATATGCAGGTGATTGCAATGCTCACGACACTAATGAATGCCATGCGTGCTCTGCTTTCCAGCCTACACACGCCAGCAGCACATAGCGCACTTCAAGTGCTGGACGCGCTACATCCAGTTCTTGCGGCTCTACAGTAGACGGCATCATGGCTCCATCGCACCTGTCATTTCAAAACAAAGTCAAGCAAGCTTTCATTTTCCAATGGAATGCTCGTGGGCTCCAGTCCCAGAATTTTGATTTACGGCACTACGTCTACGAGAATCACTTCCCCATTCTTGTGATTTGTGAACCGAAGACCCCGGCAATTTTGCGAATATCCGTTTATGAGGCATTTTCATCACCCACGTGCAACAGATCCAGCAATGTCATCGTCTACATTCGACGTGAACTTACATATGTGCAACATTCAGTTCCTCCGAACGAAGACAATCAGTACGTTTGCCTGACAGTGAAGAGCCGTGACCTGACGTTTACGCTACTGGCGGTGTACTTGGCGCCATAAAGTCGTTTCGACGCCAGAAGGTTGAGTGGTTTGATGGCAGTTACACCTGCTCCGTGGGTTATTATGGGTGACTTCAATGCTCATCACACCATGTGTGGAGGCGTTAGGATGGACGTTAGGGGAAGACAGCTTGTGTCCTTCGCCTCTGACCATGACCTCCAGTGCCTGAATGACGGAAGCCCGACCTATATACGAGGGGTGACTTATAGCAGCTGCTTGGACTTGACTTTTGTTTCAAAGTGCCTTAACAACAGCGTCCGGTGGTTTTCGGATGTAGAAACCCATGGCAGCGACCATATCACAACCTATCTAATTATTCCCGGCCATTCCACATTTTCCCCAGCAACGTGTAGGCAGCGCATTGACTGGACAGTTTTTAAGTTACTTATGGAGGCTGCTTGCGCAGAGGGCTTCTCTACCGATCTGGAACAAAAAATTGAGGATTCCATGGAACACGCCACCTGCCCCTTTAACCATGTCGCTAACTACACTGATTTTGACTTCGAATTGCAGCGACTGCGATCACAACGGCGCTGGGCAGAGCGCAGATACCAACGCACAAAGTCGCGCCTAGACCTAAGAGATGCTAGGCGCATACAGAAGAAGATTCAGCGCAGAATTCAGGCACTGCAAACACAACGGTGGAGGACATTTTGCCAAACACTTGATCCACGGAAGCCTTTGTCACGCGTTTGGAGTGTAATTCCGGGTCTTCGCGCGTACCCTCAACTGCGCTACCCGTTCAAATCCGTAGCGCTCTACCTAAGGCGAAGTGTGGTTGAGGTAGCTGAAGATTCCTGCGCAAGAATAACAGGCCCTCCGAATCCAGGCGCTACACTGCACTGCAACAATGTTCCACCCTCACGGGATTCTCGGATGGATGCACTATTCTCCATGGAAGAACTTGATGCTGCGCTGGCTTGTTGTAGAAGGTCATCATCACCAGGGCCCAATGGTGTGACGTACTCTGCACTTGCCAACCTTGGCAAAGAAGCTCGACGGGCTCTTTTGGACACTTATAACAAGTCATGGACTGCTGGCATAGTTCCTCATGATTGGAAGACCAGTCGTCTGGTTCCACTTCTTAAGCCGGGGAAATCACCGCTCAACCTTTCATCATACCGTCCAATTGCACTCGCCAGCTGCGTCGGCAAAGTCATGGAAAGAATGCTGCTCACACGAGTGGAATGGTACTTGGAGCGATATCAGATTTATCCGACCTTCATGTCTGGGTTCCGACGGGGCCGCTCTTCTATCGACAACGTGGTTGACCTTGTAACGTCGGTGCACTACAGAAAAAGTTTGAAAAGATTGACCGTGGCATTGTTTCTGGATATCAAGGGCGCGTACGACAACGTAACGCATCAGGCCATTTTGGACTCAACGGAAGCTGCTGAGATCGGAGGGCGCACGTTCAGCTGGATACGCAGCTATTTATCAGAGAGGTCGTTTTTTGTCCCTACTGCGGACGGACCAACGTCCTTACACCGAAATTCGCGCGGAGTCCCTCAGGGTGGAGTGCTGAGCCCAGTTCTCTTCAACGTTGCTCTCATCGGCCTGGTCGACGTATTGCCACAATCTGCTCAGATCTCGGTATATGCAGACGACATCTGTATTTAAGCGTCAGGGGTGACCCGTCCTTAAGTTCGTGCAAGACTTCAAAAGGCGGCATCGATATTGACATCTTATCTTCGCTTGCAGGGCCTGAACATTTCGACCAAAAAGTGTTCACTTGTGACGTTCACACGCAAAATAATGTCACGCTACACCATTCGCATTAATGATGATGCCATTCCCTATGAGAGAAGCCATAGATTCCTTGGTGTTGTCATCGACAGGAGCCTCTCGTGGAGTCCACATGTCTACGACATGAGAAAGAGACTAATTGCGATTGTCCACGTCCTCTCCTTCCTCGGGGGAAAGTCCTGGGGCGCATCAGTGCGCTCTATGCTGCAACTGTACCGTTCCCTATTTCTGGGCTACGTGCGGTACAGTCTTCCGATATCCAGTTCCATTAGAAAGACAAATATCAAGACTATTCAAAGTGTGCAAGCGCAAGCTCTCCGTATCTGCCTTGGACTGCCTAAATGTGCATCAACAGCAGCAACAGTTCTTGTTGCCCGGGAACATCCTGTTACTACATACATTGCTGTTGACACCATGAGAACCCATATTCGGCACCTCACACGGGTTCCCTGTCATCACCTCGCAACACTCCCAATAATTAGGCCGCGTACTGCATTCGCCAAAGTCATTGAAGCTCACCGCGCATATCTTCCATCGGAGTTCACCCCTGCGTCAAGACCGTGCTCATCCTTATGGAGTCTTCATGAACCTCGGGTTGACCTCTATATTCCTGGAATTGCGAAGAAAGCTGGTGTATCACTACCCGCTCTCAAACAACTGACATTGAATCACGTGCATTCTTACCACAGTCACCGCATACATGTTTACACAGATGGATCAGTTCACTCGACCAGTTCTGCGGGGTCGGTGGTGATACCGGCCAGATCCATCTTCATGAAAGTGAAGACGACCTATCCATCTTCAACTGGTGCGGAACTCGCAACCTTACGGGCTGCGGTAGAGTTCATCAGTCAGGAATCTCCACATGACTGGACGGTTTTCTCCGACTCTAAAGCAGCCCTTCAAGCCCTGCAAGCTGCGCTACGCCGCGGGTCGCAGGAACAACTTGTTGCTGAGATCCGTCTACTGTACCACGGCACCGTTTCCAAAGGTGATGGCATCATTTTTCAATGGCTGCCAGGACACTGTGGTATTAACGGTAATCACCAGGCCAATGCGGCTTCGCGTTCGGCTCACAACGACGGACTTCCAGTGAGGATCCCAATATCAAGACCTGACGCAGCGTGTGGGCTTCGCCCTTTGGCGCCGGAGCTCACACTTTTAGCGTGGAACACGGGAGAGTTTTACAACCTCCGCCTCAAGGCACTGGACCCTGGTCTGCGCCTTCGTCTTCCACGTAACTTAGCACGTCGTGACGCAACATTGTTATGTCGTTTATGGATCGGCGTTGCTTTTACCAACCATTATGCTTTCCGGAAGGGGGTGGCCGACAGTCCTGCCTGTGAAAGCTGCGGTTGTGAGGAGACCATCGCTCATCTTCTCTGTGAGTGCCCTGCATTTGCGAGTGCAAGACATACACTGTGTTGTGCCCTGGACCGCCTCGATCCTCGCCCATTAACAAAGCAAAAGATCCTCGGTCCGTGGCCACAGCAGTCGACTGCCCTCAAGGCATACAAGGCACTCTTTGCCTACTTGAGAGCGACTGGATTGAGTGACAAATTGTGACAGCGTTGTGCGTGTGTGTGTTATGCCTTTTCCCCTTCTCTCTTCCTCCTTTTAGCCCCCAAATCCCTCTTCCCCAGTGCAGGGTAGCCAACCGGAACCCCTTTCTGGTTAACATCCCTGTCTTTCCCTCCTTCTATCTATCTATCTATCTATCTATCTATCTATCTATCTATCTATCTATCTATCTATCTATCTATCTATCTATCTATCTATCTATCTATCTATCTATCTATCTATCTATCTATCTATCTATCTATCTATCTATCTATCTATCTATCTATCTATCTATCTATCTATCTATCTATCTATCTATCTATCTATCTATCTATCTATCTATCTATCTATCTATCTATCTATCTATCTATCTATCTATCTATCTATCTATCTATCTATCTATCTATCTATCTATCTATCTATCTATCTATCTATCTATCTATCTATCTATCTATCTATCTATCTATCTATCTATCTATCTATCTATCTATCTATCTATCTATCTATCTATCTATCTATCTATCTATCTATCTATCTATCTATCTATCTATCTATCTATCTATCTATCTATCTATCTATCTATCTATCTATCTATCTATCTATCTATCTATCTATCTATCTATCTATCTATCTATCTATCTATCTATCTATCTATCTATCTATCTATCTATCTATCTATCTATCTATCTATCTATCTATCTATCTATCTATCTATCTATCTATCTATCTATCTATCTATCTATCTATCTATCTATCTATCTATCTATCTATCTATCTATCTATCTATCTATCTATCTATCTATCTATCTATCTATCTATCTATCTATCTATCTATCTATCTATCTATCTATCTATCTATCTATCTATCTATCTATCTATCTATCTATCTATCTATCTATCTATCTATCTATCTATCTATCTATCTATCTATCTATCTATCTATCTATCTATCTATCTATCTATCTATCTATCTATCTATCTATCTATCTATCTATCTATCTATCTATCTATCTATCTATCTATCTATCTATCTATCTATCTATCTATCTATCTATCTATCTATCTATCTATCTATCTATCTATCTATCTATCTATCTATCTATCTATCTATCTATCTATCTATCTATCTATCTATCTATCTATCTATCTATCTATCTATCTATCTATCTATCTATCTATCTATCTATCTATCTATCTATCTATCTATCTATCTATCTATCTATCTATCTATCTATCTATCTATCTATCTATCTATCTATCTATCTATCTATCTATCTATCTATCTATCTATCTATCTATCTATCTATCTATCTATCTATCTATCTATCTATCTATCTATCTATCTGTCTGTCTGTCTGTCTGTCTGTCTGTCTGTCTGTCTGTCTGTCTATCTGTCTATCTATCTACCTACCTACCTACCTACCTACCTACCTACTTCCTACCTACCTACCTACCTACCTACCTACCTACCTACCTACTTCCTACCTACCTACCTACCTACCTACCTACCTACCTACCTACCTACCTACCTACCTACCTACCTACCTACCTACCTACCTACCTACCTACCTGTCTGTCTGTCTGTCTGTCTGTCTGTCTGTCTGTCTGTCTGTCTGTCTGTCTGTCTGTCTGTCTGTGAGGCCAATTAGTAATATTTAAAAAGTTAGGTATTCAATATTAGTCAACCGACCTGCTAGTTAGCACGTCTTAGCTGTACTCTGATGTACTACACCACTGACAATGCTATGCCGAAAAAATGGCTCTTCGAACTCAATACGCCTATTTTAAAAAATTGTGTAAAGTCTTAGGTGAAACACCCTGTATAACGCTTTTTCATTAAGCTGCTTACCGCTGTAATAGTCTCATCTACCTTCCAGTATACACAACAAGCTCAATAACTAAGCCAATGAAACATTTCGTTTCCACTAATAATAATAAATATCTTGAGGATCATGACATCATATTGAAATACCAGAACGGATTCCGAAAAGGTTTCTCAAGGGACACTACACTTTACGGATTCATTCACGACCTTTTTTTACCAATGGACCCTGGAATTCAAGTTGATGCTCTACGCATTTTTTCAAAGCATTCGAACGTGTCCCGAAAACCATGATGCCCCATCACAGACTTGCTCAGTCTAGCCAACCTGAACACTCATTCTGACGTTATTGCTTGGGTTAAGGCTTTTCTTGCATGTCGATCCCAGTTCATTTCTGTCAATAACCATCTTTCTTCTTACTCTCCTGTTTCGTCCGTGGTTCCTCAGGGAAGCATTTGGGGACCTTTGCTTTTCCTAATGTTCATCAATGATTTACTCTTTCGCGTATCATCCAGGATTAGATTACACGCCGACGATTACTTCTTAATCCATATAATTCTTAACGAAAGTGACCGTCAATCTTTGCAAATTTGCAACTGGTGTTCATCTCAGGTAAAGATCCTTAATACCACTAAAACGAAGGTCTTGTTCATTCGTGCGTCTTGCCGTGACCACACCTTTCACTCTCTATCTTAAAGCTAGGTTTAACTTTCTACAATTTACAAGCATTTGGGACTTCATATTCAATGGAACTTAACTTGAAATTACCACATAAACCAAATCCTGGCAGCTGCTAACCGTTGGCAGCCTTTTAAAAGTCAGCTTCAAAGACGTTCCTTTTAACCTGTGAAAAATATCAAACGTTGTATTAATACAGCCTAAAATCGGGTACAGTCTAGCGCAATTTGAAGGTTATCACGTTCGTTCCGGCTGAAACGGACCAAGTATTTTCTCCTGGCATGATGGCTACTTAGTCTACAACAAGCATGACGGTGTAGGATAGAGGAATCTTCCTAGTATCTAAGCTTACGGGTTCGTTGTGGCTTTCCTGAGAACTAAACCGCGGTAGAGCAGTTTAATCGGAGTAGATTAAGCCGGAAATGATCACCTTCAAATAGCGTCAGAATGTACGTGTCTGCCATCTGGAATCCTGACCAATCGTATATCGTAGATGAATTGGAGCATAGCCTCCGATATTTTCCATGCCTGGTCATCGGCGCCAAGGTCAGTTGGATACCGACCGCCGCACGGCTGCGAGCGCCGCTGCTCGGCGGTCGACGAAAGTAGGCGTCAGGCGATGAATGAGGCGCCTGGGTCATCGCGGCCACGGCCGGACTCAAACGGCGGCGGTGCGCGCCCCTCTCCACTGTGTGTGCGTGCGTGCGTGCGTGTGTGTGTATATGTGCTCGTGTGTGTGTTTAGAAGATCTTCTATTTGGGCTAGATGGTTCATTTCGATCCAGAAAGGAAAACAGTAGCGCCGAAAAACACCTACACAGTAGTAGAACGACATAGGACAAGCGCTAAAGCTTGCGCTTAGCGCTAGGATTAGCACTTGTCCTACGTCGTCCTTCTACTGTGTGTGTGTTTTTCGGCGCTACTGTTTTCATTTCTGGATCGAAGTGTGTGTGTGTGTGTGTGTGTGTGTGTGTGCTCTTGTTGTTGCAGGAAGTGGGTACTAGAGCACTTCTTTTGCTACCCTTAATGAATAGCACTGCTCAGCGCCCGGAAGGTATGGGAAGGAATGTAGAGTGGATGAGACAGGATGAGGATAGACAAGAGAGATTGTGGAGAGTTTAGGAGGGTATGGGGAGAAGTTTATAGGTGGTGCATGAGGCCGACATCTTCGATGAAGGAGAGGAGGTTGCGGCAGACCGCAAGATGGTGAGACTGGGGAAATGTGCTGTAGGGAATGGGAGAAGGTAATCCACGCTGACAGATTTTGGTGGTAAGAGTAATCCTTTGTGGAGTGAAGAATGGGCTTGTGCAGAGTAAATGTTGAAGTGTTTCGGGATCACTGCATCGGGTACAGAGAGGAGAGGGAATTCTGCCAAGGCGGTGCTTTCTTGCCGCAGTCCAGCATACCCGGGCTCGGACCTGAGTTGTGTAGATTGTTCTTGACGAGTGATTTTGGAGGGGAGGGGGATGGGGGTTTCCAGAGGAAACACGGTTGTCGGGGTGAAGGGAAATGATGTTTTGTTGAGTGATATATCGAGATTTATCGAAATTGGTGAGCGAAGTGGTGTATATAAGGTGCACTTTGATGGGTGGTTTTGGCTGATGAGTCTGCTTTTTCATATGCCAATGTATGCCTGTGTGTGATAGGATTCGATGGGAATGTACAACCTCTGTCCGTAAAGTTCCGAGACTGAGTCCATTAAGAAATGCGTTTAACATTGAAATCCTTTGTGCGGCACCCATTCGAAATAATCTCCCTTGAAGTCTATACACAATTTCCAACGCTTCTTGAGGTCTTGGAAACAGTTGGAAAACGCTTCTTTTAGCAGGGCTGTCAGCTCCTTTGTCGTGGCGTCTTGAACGGCCTCCACGCTCCCCATCCACCGATATTTTAGGGCTCTATTCACACCAGGAAACCGGAAAATGCATGCGGAGAGGTCAGGCGAGTATGGCGGGTGGGGAAGTATGGCAATGCCGTGCTTGGCGAGAAATTTTGTCACGCTGAGAGCAGTGTGCGGCCTTGCGTTGTCGTGGAGAAGGCTCCGTTGTCCAGATGCGCATAAGTCAGGGCGGCGGCGTCGCAGTGCATCACGCATGTGTGGGAGCACGCGGATATAAACTCCTGATTCACCGTCGGCCCTTCGGGGACGAAATCGTGGTGTATGACCCCTCCGGAATCGAAAAAAAAACTATCAGCATCATCTTTGTCTTGTTCTTCTGCCGCCGCACATTTCTCGACGCCGGTGAGCTTGATGACCGCCATTCGGCACTCTGTCTCTTTCTGTGAGGATCGTAATTAAAACACCATATTTCGTCCTCAGCAATCATGCTGTCGACCAATGAAGCATTCTTCTCTGCCTCGGAGAGCAAATCAGCGCTCAGTGATGCCCGCGTGTCCTTCTGGTTGTGTGTGAGGGAGTGAGGCACAAGTCTGGCATTCAGATTTCGTTTCCCCAAGTTCTCACATAAAATTTGGTGATATGTTGTCTTACTAATGTCGAGAGCATATGATAGAATGCGGACTGTAATGGTGCGGTCTTGTTGTTCGATTTCCCTGATCCGTGCCGCATTGCTTTATTTCCGTGAGGTTGAAGGGTGCCCCTGCCTTGTGTAGTCGCCCACCGACATTCTCCCCGAAACGAACCTCTTGTTCGCCTCGAAAACCTGCGCCCGGGATGATGTCTCGTTGCAGTAAGCGTCACGAAGGAGCTCATGCATATTTGTGGTTGTCTGGCAAAGTTTCACAAAGCATTTTATGTTTACACTCTGTTCGAGGTGGACGTCCATCTCTCCACATTCACTCACAGTTGCATGCGCAGACGACTACTGACAACGTATTTTGTACATGTAGTGCCATCTAGCGGCTACCACAGCAAGTAACATAAAAAGCTCAGGTTAGCCCGAAAAGATGTCGCTATACATACACACCAACATTTGTTTTCGGGAATCAATTCTGGAGAAGAAATAAAAAAATCAGTCTCGAAACTATGCGGACAAAGGTTTAAGAAGTAGAAGTGCTACTCTTTAGTCACAGAGGCCGGAGACTGGAGATGAGGGGTCAAGTTCTTGAATGAGGACGGCGGCAAAGGGTAAGCCGCCGATCTCAGCAAGTGTAGAGGAGGCTGGGAATGAGAGGCGACATTCGTTGATGATGTCAAGGGTGGGTGTAATGTAGGATGCAGCCTCTGAATCAATTTTGGGGGCGACTGAACCATCCGTGAAGATGAGAAGATAGGTATTCTTTTAAGAGAGATTGAGTAGAAAACTGTACTGCAAAGTGTGATGAGGTTCGCTTGGAGGATCCTTCGATGAAGTCTGGGGAAGGTGAAATTAGTTGGAAAGGAGGTGGGCCGCCAAGAATGCCTTGGTAGAGATAGGCAATGGAGCCCATGCGGGTGGAGTGCCGATGACGTAGTCTGGCTACAAGGGAGTGGCCGTCAAGTACTCTTAGCAGTCCGGCCGTGTCGCGGCGCGCCTATTTTTGCCACTGGTTGTGATGAGGTGCTCGCGTCGCAGACAATCAGATTTCAGAGTACCGGATTTGGAAGATTCATTGCTGGCTCTGACTGACGTTCTCAGCACTGCAATCGCATCCGTGTGCCCTGCGCATCCATCATCACAACATCGTTATTATAAGAGCAAAATAAAATTCCGCGTTGTTCGCACAGCTAAATTTGGAGATAACATGAACAGACATTCAGAATCAACGAGAAAGCAAAGCATTTGGTATTAAGGCAACTTTGAGTCGCTATAGCCATATTATTCCCATCCCCGTGGGGGGGGGGGGGCAGGGAAAAGGAACGTGATACTCTGAAAACTTATTCACTGTAGAGAAACCCTCTCCTGACTTCCTCACACTTCGCCCGCAAGGCGCGCTGGTAGCCTTGATACTGCTTGAACGGTCGCTTTTGAGCCGATGCCCACGCATGAAAAAATAGGAGGCTATGGTTGCAGGCATTGCAGAACCGTGCTTCCAGATTCACCTTGTCGGATTATTCTCGCTTACTAGCGCCACAGGACTAAAGGTGCGCGCCAAGCTTGATACCTTGTCTCATCTTCGAAAACTCGAAAATTAGCTCTCTTTCATAAACTTTGTCATCATCATTTGATTTGCATGACATTATGTTGGAAGTTGGAAGTTCCGCTCTCTACATGTAAGGTGTGTTCTTTGTTGTGTCCCGTATTCCTCACGCAACTATGTATCCTATCAAGGATGATACCTTTCTATCCCCCGATACATTTTTTCCACGCCGCCATCACTCATATAATGCCACATTTTTGCTTTTTCAGAAACACTCATACCTCGTACTACCGTCGACCGGGATGTTCTGCCACCGCACATTACTGCAGAAATAATGCTTAAGAAATTTCAGGACCTACTCACACACATCTCGGTGAAGAATTGTTCATTGCTTGTACCACCTGTTTCTTTCTTCTATATTGTTGCTTTCTATTGTAACAGGATTTGCCCCATTCTTCAAACGCAATTATCGTTAATTTGTTTTGCATTTATGAATATATTACAGGCTGATATTTTGTGTTTTCTGGATTATTCATCTATCTGCTTTTTTATTCTTTGTATTGCACCTTTCTGGCTCGTCTGTTTTGCCTCGTATTCTCAATTGTCGATGCTTCCGCCTATGTAATAACCTTTTCTGAGAGCCTTCAGTGGTTTTTTGGGCGCATGAATAAATTAGTTGAAAAGAATGCTCCAAGCAAAAGGCCCGTGTATTTTCCTGTCCTCCCGTCGTGCTACAACGCACTCTCCTTAGGTTTGTGTTCTGTGGATGGACGTTCCTCTTTGCAGTCTTCGACATTGTTATTGCGCAACTCGTGGTTTACAAAGACAACGACACATACAGACCGGGAGCAAAGTATCAACTGATTTTATTGCGTGGGAAATTAGTTTTATATGAACTGTTAAGATTAAAACAGAAGGGATACAAAAACAAGTAGCTTCATGGAGACGAGTTGTCTAATCTTCTTCTGCTGACAGGCATGCGTGGAGGATGCAGACTTTTCACTTTCTTAAAAAGTTAATCTCTGGCTTCGTCAGCGCTACCGAAGGGTCACTTACGCAAGTGCCTTCCTTCTCAGACGCCATGCAATATGCTTCATATAGCTCCCTTTGCATTTTACCTTGAGATCGCAGGATGACAGTGCTGCTATCAAGCAATGGCTTTCAGTTTTTGCACTTGGAGCAATGCGCCGCCAGATTACCCGATGCGGGAGCCAAGCCGCATAACATGCGATGCTCCCGGAGCCGATCATTCAGGCATCGTTCCGTCTGGCCGACATATGCCCTGCCACATGATAACGGTATCTTGTACACGACTCCGGAGTTACATGCCACAAACTGGTTCGCGTGCTTGACCCCACACGTGCTCTCACTATTCCTTGGCTGTGGGTTGTTTACTTTTGCACACAAACTTCTCAGTTTGTTTGGCGTAGAGAACACAACTGCCACATTATGCCTTTCGGCAACTTTCACATGCGAGACGGCATGTACATAAGGCAATACAACCGGCCTCTTATTTTTTCCCGCTTTTTTGTCCTTATCAGCCACTGATACAAGCATCTGTGTGAGATAGCCTGCTGCTTTTACACGTTCAGCTAGCAAGCTAATGCTGTCACTAACTTCGTGATGACAGCACGTTTTCACTGCCTGGGTGAAGGAAGACATCACAATTCCGCTCTTTATGAGCTTCGAATGCGCCAAATCAAATGGCAACAGTCCCGTTTGACTTCTACATTTCAAGTGCCAGCATGAATATTGCCCCTCTGAGATGGAGATGTCGAGGTACTGCAGGATTCCGCCCTTCGGGACTTCATGCATAAACTCAAGCCCAGGGTACGCTGTTTCAAATTGCTCCAGGATGTCGTGTATGAAGCTTTCCGCCACGCCTCCCTGACGAGAACCGACTAAGAAATCCTCAACATACCTGAAACGTTTAACTAAACCGAGTGGCTTCAAGGTTTCCGCAAGCAGTCGGTCTCCTCTGGCTACGTACAAGTCACAGAGCACAGGCGCAATGCAACTGCCAATACATATCCCTTCTTTCTGGGTATGCACTTCCCCGCCGAACTCGATGAACAGTGAAGACAAGTATTTCGCTATTAGAGCCACAAAATACAAGGTGCTAACACTACTTTCATTCATAAATTTCTCTTCACCATATCCAGCCATTGCTTCTTCCGCCACGTCAAGTACATGTTTCTGTGGAATATTGTAGAATAAGGCCTTTACATCTATCGACGGGCAAGATACCTTTGGCTCCTCTTGTAGAAACACGATCACCTCGTACGAATTCTTGATTAGAAAAGGGTGTTTTACGGACAGTTTGTACACGTTCGTCCGCAGAAAGCTTGCCAATATTTTTTGCCACGTACCTCCATCTTCCACTATTGTCCTGAGCGGATTGCCCTGCTTATGCGTCTTTACCGAGAAGAAGACATTCAAACAAAATGTCATGCAATCCTTTATGTCATTTGCTAGTTTTTCTAAGCCCATGGACTCACAAAGCTGAAATGCTTCCCTTTTAATGGCTTTTCATCTTCTTTCGTCCAAGTTCTCTTCTCTCTTGAAGTCCTTCAGTATCGCTTATGTTGCTTTCGCTCTGTGCAGTCCTGCATCAATGACAGCAAACTGTCCGGTTTTATCTGACATCAGCAGCTTCAAGTCGTTTTCCCAAAGGAATTTCACAACTCTTCCCGGGTTCAAGCGAGGACACGTAGTAGTGACGTCCCTGTCTATGCACTTTAGCGTCTCCAATTTGAATGCATCTCTTTCTTCCTTGTCGGCTTTGTTGGCTATTGCATGGCACATACCTAAGAGTTGGAGTGACGTTGCGGAAAACAGAACAGCGTACTTCGGTCCCTTGCTCAAAGTGGCAAGAAGTTTTGCTGGTATGCTGCTCCCTGTCAGATTTACCAGGTCGGATTTTTCCTGGGCCTTTTTTTTCCTCCTCGGTAAATTGCGAAGAGAAGCTTCCCATGCTCGCTGGCCTAGCACTTCTGCCAAGTCAAAAAAGTACTTCACCATTTCCTTGCAATTCCTTGAGTCGAGCGTTGAAGCGCAGATAACCCTGATGTACTCTTGGTAGATACGCACTTGTCTCTATGTCTCTCATCGTAAAAGTTTGCTATGGCGTCTCGACATTGTCTCTGTTGGTGATGAGTCCGAACGGGAGCTAAATCACCGGTACACGCACTCCATTACACAAGGCATACGCCAGTGTCCGTGTGTGGCTTCTGGCTTCAGCGATGAGCGAAATAGAAAAAAAACTTGTGGGAGGGGGTGAACGTTACCCCCCTCCCACAAGTGTTTCTTTTCATTCGCGATCTTCCCATTTGGCTGTAGGATGACGGTGTTTTTAGGGCATCCCAGGGGCTCCCTTGATGGTTAACCTAGCCCAAACCACTTTTTGGCCAACACGAAAGCAACGCTGTATACCAACAGATGCCTGCCCCGAAGCGAACCCCTCGCAGAACTCGTGCCCGAACTGCTCGGCCATCGACGAAGGTGCTGAAGCAGATAGTGACGCTGTACTTCACTGTAAACAGATATCGCTACTGTGCGTGCGTCTGTACGTAAAAAAATGCCCAGCCAGTGAAACCGAAAAGTGGGGCTATGCTTCTCGACGCATCTATTTTTATGCTCTTCGTAGTACTTGGTAATACACCCTTCACTCTGAACAAACCATTCGCTTTTTCATTTGGTTCATGTGCACCGCTGAAGATGGCAAGGGGTAAGTCGCGAGAATAATTTACACTACTCTGTAAAAGAAGACCGTGGTACAGTGCTGCACTACGTACTTAAGCGCCTCGAAATCCGGAACGGCGTTATTCGATTGGGATCGGAGAAGTTAGCGGTTCCGTGCATCACCATTATCAGTTTACAAGCAGCGATTCCCTGCTGGCAACATGATAAAGATGGTAAAGCCATGACCGCCGAAATGTGCCATTTGGTTTGGTTTATTTTTTATGGGGTTTAAAGTCCCAAAGCGACTCACGCTATGAGGGACGCCGTAGTGAAGGGCTCCAGAAATTTCGACCACATGGGGTTTTTTAACGTGCACTGACATCGCCCAGTACATGGGCCTATAGAGTTTCGCCTCCACCGAAATTCGATCGCCGCGGCCTGGATTGAACCCGCGTCCTTCGGGCCAGCAGCCAAGCGCCATAACCACTCAGCCACCGCGGAGGCCCGAAATATGCCATTTATAAGCTCAAAAGATGCATAAGTGAAAGCACCCTTTGCCGCGCAAGTAGCAAGAGCGAAATGAATGCACTGTGCTCAGGAAAGGCATCTTCCAACTACAGTCGCAGTCGCTTAGACTTGCATTAAACGCTCCATTAAAATCCCACTTGCATTAAACGCTATATTAAAATCCAACATTGCCTTATACAGCGGTTAATGGACCGCTGTATAAGGCAGTGTTATTTTAAACCTGCAGTTGTGTCCATCGTAGCCACGTGAACGACGAAAGCTGAGCACAAATTCAATGAGTGCCGTCTGCTAAAGCGGCCTTTGCGTTATCACGCACTGCGTTGCAGTCAAATGCATGTTTTATGTTAATGAGCACACCGCACGTTTAAACAATGTTTCTGTGTCTCATTAAGCTCGACAAGTCTCTACTCTGCAGTCCGACGCTCAAAAGCAAAGAGCCAGCCTTGTTACTACCACGAGAGCTCCATATAATCGTACAGAGGGTTAGGATTAACGAACTGTATTCAATATATAAGCGTAGAGAGGGTTAGGATTAACGGACTGTGGCCGATACAGTACCTACGTATCAATTTCACATAAAAATTGCAAAGACAAACATTGGAATGGGCATGGAAGCAATTCTTCTAGTGTGCCAACCACATCATACGACGCCGGCGCGCTCTAACACCCGCTAGTTCCCTATTGGCGGCGGCGCCTCTTTAGAGGCTGCTCTTGGCTCCAAACCAAACTTCTGCGGAAGTTTAATGACCAATAAGGATATTCAAGAACTCCGATGGAAGTAATCCAAGCAGCCGTTTGAGCCCTGTTCCCTTTTTAGTTACGATTAGCGCTCTGGTTGCTTCTCGTGTAGCCAACAAAGTTGTACGGCTTCACGCCGGTGTCGTTGGGCAATGAGCATAGAACAAACAAATGAATCTTCCGGGGAATATTGATTACGACAGGGTGCGTGCTTTGTTCCTCTCGTCGTTCCAAATTGCACTGCTTATTGACTATGCAGGAAGTGAAACTCCAAACTTTAGAAAATAAAACAGGCAGGTTGCGAAGTTCCTCCGTACACATATATGTTGCTTCCAATTCATCGCTCCTTGCTGTAGGCTACGTAATCTATAGACGATACACTTCAAGTACACTTTTCTTAATAGCAAGCCGATAAGAAAAGTGTACTTAATGTCAGATAAACCTATGTCTATGGAAAGTCTGTAGACAATGTGTATTTTTTGGCCCATGTGTAGTTTGTCAATAGCCCACTATCGCGGAGAGGTGTCTGCAACCTAGAGACAGACATCCCAACCCATCAGAACACACCCATATCGCTCGATCACTTTGGTCCGTTGGAAGAAATTGAAGGTTACCAGCTCGTACACGTGTGCGTCGACCATGCCACACGTTACATCGACGCAGTCGCCGTGCCTTCAAGAGATGCAGTCTACTACATACGCTACAAGCTAAACAGATGGATATCAAGATTCGGAGTCCCAAAGATGATTGTCACGGATCAAGCCATAGGGTTCATCAACTAGAGTACAGCTGCCATGCATCAGCGCCTTGGAATTGCTCAAGTCACAACGCCACCATACCGGCCTCAAGCCAATGGTTTGGAGGAGTGAGTAATCGCAATGTTGAAGAATATGCTCCGAAAGAATAATCTACATACACGCATCGACTGGTAGAAGAATCTTCCAGAAGCTATACTCGCCGTAAAAGTACCGAGGCAGAAGTCGAAGCAATACACACCGTTCGAATTCATGCATGGCTACACTGCCCGGCTTCCTGGACAACTTAACCTTTCAGATGTTGAAGATATTTTTGAAACCACGAGGTTCTACGAATTTGTTACGATCAGAGGCCAAGCGAGAGAGATCATGGAGGAGAGCCAGAAGGCCGCTAAGGAACGTTATGACGGAAGACGCAAGGCAGTTGACTTCCAGGTCGAAGACATCGTATACTGCACGCTCGGCTCCCGATCATCAACTCTAGACCCCCTGTTTGACGGCTGTAGCATTCACAGTTGGACGCGTCGAAGCCGGGGCATACGTTTATTAGCAAAAGCGTACAAGAACAGGGCACATATATAGTCAAGTGGGAAAGGGCGTCGAACATCACATGACCACACACGATAACACATTCGATGATCTTATCGGCCCGTGGCAGCAACGCGGTACACAGAATGGCCGCATCGGCATGTTATCACGCTATCACATCCCTTACCCCTCGGTTAATGCCGTAGTGCTGCACAGGTCGTCACTCGCGAGTAGACCGTCTAAGAACCAGAGGTGCCTCAGCGTTAGGTAGTTCGGGTTCTGCGCTTGGAGTCGGCGGGAGACTGAAGAAATCACCTGTTGCACTAGCTGTAGTTGCCGGTTCCGAGACCCATGCCTTTCGCAGATGGTCCCGATGGCGTCTATGCACATTTCCTTCAGCCGTCTGAACTTCGCACATGACGTGGCCCAGACGGCGTAACACCCGAGCGGCTAGCCTTGTAGGCCCTCGGCTAAACTTTCTTACGTACACAGCATCCCCACACTCGAACATTGTTCATTTTCGCTCACAGCGACACACGAACGGGACACAAGACGAAGGACTAGCACAAACAAGCGCTGACTATCAACTGGTGTTTTATTGAAGAACGAAAAGCGTATAAATACAAACACTGAACTACTTATCAATCAACAAAACGTTATCTGGAAGGCACGCGGGAGATTAGATAGCTCAATTCCCTCTCGGATAACGTTATGGAAGGGCTGCTGATACATTTTGCGCCGTTGTGGTAAATATAAAAAGCTTCCATAACTTCGCGTGTTAATTTATTGTTATGTCGGAACAGGATGCGCGTGTTCTTGAAATCGGGAACACATTGGCATTTTTTGCACTGGAAAGACGCCTGGGCATGGGAGTCCCCTTTAGCTCTCCTTTCTGCATGATCCTTTTCATGGCTGCATTGGCATTGCCTGTTGTGGGAGCCTGTGTGAGACAGGGGGTAATTTTTTCTGGTGTTTTCATGCTCCATCAAGCGTTTGTTAACGCACCTGCCAGTCTGGCCAATGTACATGGCACCGCAAGAGAAGGGGACCTGGTATAGCACCCCTACCTCGCAAGGTATAGATGGCGACACATGACGCATTTTACAAGCATCCCTCTTGCTCTTGCCGTAGTGCCTCTGATTCACCTGTTTGCACATTGCGCTAAGTTTTTTAGGTGCAGAAAAGACGACATCAACGTCGTACCTGCCCGCAACTTTTTTCAGCCCATGTGACAAGTAGTGTGCATACGGGACCACAGCCGGCTTTTTCTTTTTGGCTTCTTTTGGCTGAGCCCCATTCTTGAGCTGCCTAAGAAGTTTCTCCGCTGCCCTGGAAATGAGTTGATCTGGGTACCCGTTCACACGTAACCTGCCTGTTTGCGCCAAAATGCTCTCTCGCGTCCTTTCATGGCAAGATTTCCTGAGAGCTGATAGCAGGCAAGATGCGGCAATGCCCTCCTTTATGAGCTTAGAATGGCCAGGCCGGAAGTTTAGCAATGGTTTGGCAGTCCTCGGGCGATACCACCAACACAAGTGTTCCCCCCCCCCCTCACACACACACAGTGACAAATCCAAAAACTGCAGTTCTTTGTTGCTGGGAACCTCAGTTGTGAACTCCAGCCCTCGTCCGCATTCCTTAAAAGTCTTCAGAACGTCGACTAGACTTCTAGGCAAACTGCCTGTTCGGGTGAGCACCAAGTAATCGTCGACATACCGAAACATTTTGACAACTACCCCATCCAATGCCTTTTCAATTTCCCTATCAACCCTGCTTAAAAAGATGTCGGCTAACACAGGTGCCACCCTGGAGCCTATGCAAACCCCCGACGCTTGTACAAAAGCCTTTCCCTCCCAATCAACTACTGTTGCAGATTGATGAAAGGACAAGATTTCTAAAAAACTGTCAACCGAGACACCGCATCCATCGATAAAAGCACTTTCATCATTGTCCTCTGTTATGCACATCTTCACAGCTTTCATGAGTTCACAATGTGGCAAGGAATAATAAAGGTACACCACGTCAATGCTGAAAAACATGCAGTTACCGGGGTTATGCGTTTTGAGAAAATCGACCAGCAAGTCCGAATTGGGAATCACAAATGGGTCCGGAACTCACAAAGAAGCCAGTTGCCTCTGAAGATACCCTGAGACGACATGCTGCCAAGTCCCCCGTTCAGAGACGATGGAACGAAAAGGATAGCCTGGCTTGTGCGTCTTAGTGGTGAAAAAGACTTCGAGCTGCTGACCTGTTGACTTGTTGGCTGCTTCAGCCAGCTTGTTCAAGTTGTGGCCTCTTAGAAGTTGCACTGCCTGTCCTTTCACCCTTGAAGCTTTGAATGCATCCTGTCTGAAGTTCTTCCGCAGGGCTTCGGACGCTTTCTCATCGTCTCTGAACGGGGGACTTGGCAGCATGTCGTCTCAGGGTATCTTCAGAGGCAACTGTCTTCTTTGTGCGTTCCGGACCCATTTGTGATTCCCAATTCGGACTTGCTGGTCGATTTTCTCAAAACGAAAACCCCGGTAACTGCATGTTTTTCAGCATTGACGTGGTGGACCTTTATTATTCTTTGCCACATTGTGAACTCATGAAAGCTGTGAAGATGTGCATAACAGAGGACAATGATGAAAGTGCTTTTATCGATGAATGCGGTGTCTCGGTTGACAGTTTTTTAGAAATCTTGTCCTTTTATCTATCTGCAACAGTAGTTGATTGGGAGAGAAAGGCTTTTGTACAAGCGTCGGGGGTTTGCATAGGCTCCAGGGTGGCACCTGCGTTAGCCGACATCTTTTTAAGCAGGGTTGATAGGGAAATTGAAAAGGCATTGGATGGGGTAGTTGTCAGAATTTTTCGGTATGTCGACGATTACTTGGTGCTCACCCGAACAGGCAGTTTGCCTAGAAGTCTAGTCGACGTTCTGAAGACTTTTAAGGAATGCGGACGAGGGCTGGAGTTCACAACTGAGATTCCCAGCAACAAAGAACTGCAGTTTTTGGATTTGTCACTGTGTGGAGGGGAAAAACACTTGTGTTGGTGGTATCGCCCAAGGACTGCCAAACCATTGCTAAACTTCCGGTCTGGCCATTCTAAGCTCATAAAGGAGGGCATTGCCGCATCTTGCCTGCAATCAGCTCTCAGGAAATCTTGCCATGAAAGGACGCGAGAGAGCATTTTGGCGCAAACAGGCAGGTTACGTGTGAACGGGTACCCTGATGAACTCATTTCCAGGGCAGCGGAGATACTTCTTAGGCAGCTCAAGAATGGGGCTCAGCCGAAAGAAGCCAAAAAGAAAAAGCCGGCTGTGGTCCCGTATGCACACTGCTTGTCACATAGGCTGAAAAAAGTTGCGGGCAGATACGACGTTGATGTCGTCTTTTCTGCACCTAAAAAACTTAGCGCAATGTGCAAACAGGTGAATCAGAAGCACTACGGCAAGAGCAAGAAGGATGCTTGTAGAGTGCGTCATGTGTCGCCATCTATACCTTGCGAGGTAGGGGTGGTATACCAGGTCCCCTTCTCTTGCGGTGCCATGTACATTGGCCAGACTGGCAGGTGCGTTAACAAACGCTTGATGGAGCATGAAAACACCAGAAAAAATGACCCTCTGTCTCACACAGGCTCCCACAGCAGGCAATGCCAATGCAGGCATGAAAAGGATCATGCAGAAAGGAGAGCTAAAGGGGACCCCCATGCCCAGGAGTCTTTCCAGTGCAAAAAAATTCCAATGTGTTCCCGATTACAAGAACACGCGCATCCTGTTCCGACATAACAATAAATTAACGCGCGAAGTTATGGAAGCTTTTTATATTTACCACAACGGCGCAAAATGTATCAGCAGCCCTTCCATAACGTTATCCGAGAGGGAATTGAGCTATCTAACCTCCCACGTGCCTTCCAGATAACTTTTTGTTGATTTATAAGTAGTTCAGTGTTTGTTTTTATACGCTTTTTGTTCTTCAATAAAAAACCAGTTGATAGTCAGCGCCTGTTTGTGCTAGTCCTTCGTCTTGTGTCCCGTTCGTGTTGCGCTGTGAGCGAAAATGAACACTTACCAACTCGCCCAAATTTCCGCCTTGTCGAGCATTGTTGTCGGCACACGCTGACACAAGTCGCCGCTTTCCATGTCGGGGTGAAGTCTTGACAGGGCAGAGCGGAAGTTCCGACCCAACATGAGCTCTGCTGGTGCCTTTCCGGTTTCAGAATGAGGGGTGTAGTGCTGCTTGAACAAGAAGCGAGAAATCTTACACGCCACTGTGCCTCGTCTTTGCTTCTTGAGTGCACACTTGAGCTCGCGAGCCATCCGTTCTGCTCTTCCATTGCTTGAAGGATGATACGGGTACATAAACTGGATGCCGTTTAGCTTTAGAAATTCCTGAAATTCCTTGCTTGAGAAAGCAGTCCCACTGACAGACATTATAAGGTTTGATAGACCGTACGATGCAAACATTCCACGCTTGGATCACTGAAGAGGACTGAAGGGATGGCATTATCTCGATCTCAGCCCATTGCGAAAACGCATCCACTGCCACACGAAAACAAAAGCCTTCGACTGGCCCCTCAAAATCGATATGAACCCTGCTCCGAGGTCTTTCGAGTTTCGTCCGGAAATGTACAGGTGTCTTGAGATCACTTTGCCTGTTCTCTTGAAATGGTTTGCAGTGCCGAACGAAATCTTCAATCTGCGCGTCAATTCTGGGCCACCAAACATAGGACCTCGCGAGAGCCTTCATGGCCGTAATTCTTGGATTATTTGCATGTAGCAGGCCGAGAATTCGCTTCCGTAGTCGTTCCGGTAGCACTACTCGGTTTCTCAAAAGGACGCAGTCGCGATCGACGGATAGCTCATTTCGTCTCTCATGGTAGGCAGAATATTCTGATAGCACATTGTGCTTCGGCCAGCCGTCGATAATATACGCCTTCACTTGAAGCAATTGGGGATCTTGCCTGGTAGAGGAGGCCACTTGTGCCGTCACTGAGGGATACTCCATTGCCTCTAGCAGAAGGACGTCGCCCAGCGCCTCGGTTTCACCACGTGTCTCCTTTGCTGGTAATCTGCTTAAACAGTCAGCACCTGCATGTTCTTGCGTTTTCCAATAGTCAAGGTGGTAATCACAAGCCGACAGCATTAACGTCCAACGGAGCATGCGTGCTGAGCATACAGCTGGAATTTGCTTCTCTTGTCGAAATATGCCGAGCAGCGGTTTGTGATCTGTCAGAATAAAGAACTTTCTTCCACACAGGTACTGACGGAAATGGCGAACGCCAAAAACGATGACTAAAGCCTCTCGATCTATCTGGGCATACTTCCGTTCGGTCTTTGTTAACGTTCTTGACGCATATGCGATGGGTCTCTCCCGTCCTTGAGGGTGGCGGTGCGCTAGGACTGCTCCTACTCCCACCTGTGAAGCATCGCTTGACAGAACTATAGGCGCGCTGGGATCAAAATGCACCAGCAGCGACTCGGACTTTAGAAGCTGCTCCAGGCTTTCGAACGCTTCCTAGTGTTCTTTACGCCACATCCACGCGACGTTAGTCTCTAGTGGACGATACAAAACTTCTGCAACCTCGGTGCGGCCTTGGAGAAACGAATATAAAAGTTCACGATGACGGGAAATGCTTGCAGCTCTTTCTTGTTTTTCAGTACAGGCTTTAGAAGAACTTTTTGTTGGGCTAGATGGTGCATTTTGTAACCAAAAGACTGTAGCACAACCAAGACGAACACAAGAAAGAGGCACACAGGACTAGCGCTAAACTTCATCTAACTTTATTCACTGGCAGCACAGCAAATATAAGGAAAAACAAGATCACTTGCAGATTGTGTTCGTCTTGGATGCGCGACAGTTCTTCAGTACAGGCACTTGATGAATCCCTTCTACTTTAGCTTTCGACGGGTAGATACGACGCGAGTCTATCCTGTGGCCTAAGAATTCCAGGCTTTCTTTAAAAAACTCGCACTTGGCCAACTGTATCCGCAGTCCCGTTTTTGCAATTCGTTCGAAAACCTCGGCGAGCATTCGGCTGTGCTCTTCTGCGGTTTCGCTGGCCACCAGAATGTCGTCCAGGTACAAAGCCACTTACGGTAGACCCGCGAGGACTGTGTCCATTACGCGTTGGAACAACCCTGGAGCTACTGACACGCCGTACGGAAAACGTCGCACGTTGTAAAACCCTTTTACGGTGTTTATCGTGAGAACCTGCGCTGTGGGGTCAACTACCAGTTGTTGGTACGCCTGTGTCAAGTGCAACTTCGAAAAGCGCGGCTTTTGCCCAACTTTACGAATAATTCTTGGCTCGTAGGCAAAGGATAACCGTTGCTCCTCAACGCTTGATTGACTGTGCCTCGGTAGCCACCGCGGATTCTGAGCAATCCATTCTTTTTTCGAACAACAACGATTTGTGTAGCCCATTCTGATTATTGCGTTTCTTGCAGAATTCCTTGTCTCTCCAATCTGTCCGGCTCAGCTGTGACGTCGTCCTTAAGCGCGAACGGAATGATGCGACATTTCAGAAACCTTGGCTGAGCGTCCTGCTTGAGCTCAATGTGAATCGGTGGCAGTGTAGCGCCTGGAAATGACTCGCTAAAAATGTCTGCATACCTTAACAGGATAGCTTCTTGCCTGCTGCACCCGGTGTGAAGACCTGTAAGCTCTTTGTTTAACGCTTTGAACCAGTCACGGTCTAAAAGTGTGCTGCCGTCATTTCTTACTACCAGTAGCGGCAGCTCGCAATTTCGCCCTTTGAATTCTACGGGTACCCTGGCTTTTCCCACAATGTCAAGGCCTTGTTTTGTCCAAGTGACGTGCTGAGCATCTGATTCTTCCTGGTCGATTTTTTTATCGACTTGCTGTTTTTCATATTTCTTGCGGCTCATAATTGACCTAGCTACTCTGGAGTCGACTTCCATCTGTACGTTCTGACCACCAATGCTGACGGTGACAACAAATCTGGGAGAGTTCGTTACTTGACTGACGCAGAGTAGAGCGTCGTACTCAGTATGCGCCGGCGTGGATGCAGTCTCCAGCTGATGCTGCACTTGCATTTTTTACTTCAAAACGCGTTGGCTAGATGCCCTTCTTCAGAGCAGTTGAAACATGTCGCGTTCTGGTACTTGCAACGATACGCTTCGTGCTTGCCGCCACATCGGAAACACCGTTCGTCCGGAACTTGACGCGACGCTCCGACGCGGTTCTCTTCCTTTTGCTCGTGTTTATGGGGCGTGCTCACTTCTGCTGTCACGTCTACAGCTGCCTGCTTATGCTGGCTCATTACGCGTTGCTCTTTAGCGGCTATTTCCGAGGTCCCTGCGAGATCATAAGTAGTCTTGAACGTCAAGTTTTTTTCTGTCAGCAGCCGTTGCTGATCAACGCTGTCCCTCAATCCGAATACCAGGCGGTCACACAGCGTTACATCCAAGGGCAGCTGTTTGTCGCTAAAGCCGCAGTCCTCAGCTAGCTTGCGTAAGAATGTGACGTAGTCAGCTACAGATTCGTCGTACTGCTGGTCTCGCCTCGAAAAAACGTACCTTGAGTACAACTCTGAAGGCTTCGAATTGACATAGTCCTTCACGGCGTTGCCGATACCTTGGTACTCCACACTTGGCGGTCGTAGAGGTTTTACGAGGGTTGCTATAAGAGAGTACGTCGCCTGCCCACAACAGCTGCCCTCTTGTCGGCGTCACTCGTCAGCTTGTTCGCTGCGCAGCACAACTGGAGGCGCTCCACGTATTCTTCCCATGAAGAATTCCCGCTTAGTCTAAACTAGCCTACGCGACTGCCGAAAGCCATCTCGCGAACAATGTCCGTCCTCCCCCCGCAGGGTTAGACCGTACCTCGTTCGCCCCTGTAACGTTCACATTTGGACGCGTCGAAGCCGGGGCAAACGTTTATTAGCAAAAGCGTACAAGAACAGGGCACATATATAGTAAAGTTGGAAAGGGCGTCGAACATCACATGACCACACACGGTAACCTTATGAAATTTCTAGAATTTTGGGCGATAACACAGTGAAGAGCAAACGTACACATCGGACACTACACAAAGTAGAAGAGAAAGTCCTCAACACGGAGCAACTGAGGACACACGCCTCAAGAGAAACTAGTTACTGTTTCATTGGATGTCAGATTGTACTTAATAACGCTAATGACGACAGCGAAAGATCTGAGCCGTCTAAAGATCTCCATCCTAGCAGGAACCAAGAGTCTTCCGACAGTGATGGGACAGCTTCCGGCACTGGTGAAAGGATACAAGTGCAGCCCCAAACAGCGCGACCACGTTCCACAGGGACACGCCGTATTCCCGCGCACCTGAAGAATTTTGTGATCTTAGGACAGATCAACATCAGTTAGGGGCGTGTGAACGCGAGCTTGTGTTGCGTAGGCACGCCCGCTCCGGCCGACTGGTGCCAACTGGGGATAGACGGAAGGACCTTGAATATCACGTGCTCTATCCCGCCTGCGCGGCACCCAGGTTTCAAGTGGCGAAGCGTCTGAGACATCGTCGAGGCGAGCTAACCAACGCGCACGCAGACGCCCGCGAAACAGAACAAAGGAGGATAAAAACGTAATAATTGTGCATAAAACGAGTTCTAATCTGAATCGAATCTTCGTCAAGCTCTTCCGACTTCCAACCCGACATCTAACATAGGAGATTACTCCCTCGATTCTTCGGCGTCGTCCACCTGGTGTGCGAGTGGCACCGTTCATGTCGTTGGCTTCAAACCCTACCACGCGCCCGCTACATCCTCCAATTAGCTCCGGGACGGCGCTTTTGCCGCCGGGAGTTATGTTGCCGCCGTAGACGTGGGCAACAGGCTCCGCTCGTGCGTGTAACGCAAAGCGAACAAAGTTAAGTGAAGAGAACGAAGTGCGTTGGTGGGCCTCGGCCCTGCTTTCCGCGGCTGTTCGGCTGATCCGCGCTGTGATTTCCTTCAATAAATATATTCTCTGGTTGTGTTAGACGTTCTCACGTTACATTATTATTACAGTAGACCTGTCGAAGGCTTTTGAAAACGTGTGCCATGAGAAACTCAATGTAAAAAATGTGTGACCTTGGTGTTGATCCTAAGATAGTAATAAGAGTTCAAGCCTATTTGCATAACCGGTATCAATTTGTTGAAATATCTGGAAGCTGTACATGTCGTGTCGTCTGCTGGTCGGTTTTGCGGCCTGTCTTAATTGTATTGCATAATGATATTGAAGCTGGTGTCCGTACATCGGTTGATTTTAGACTGTTCGGGGAGGATTCTTTTGTTTTGTTTTGCGGAAATTGTCTGTGATCAAAATGTTTTTAATAAGTCGTTGGAAGCTATCGACGACTGGTGCACTGCACGAGAAATTAAAATTAAATTCGAGAAAACTACCTCTCTGACATTTGCAATTTGAACTGCAATATACATACACCATTAATAAAAAAGAAATCAAGCATTCCATGCGTCTCAAAAATTTCGCTGTCAAAACTACCGATAAGTTGAGGCGGGGCGACCATATTGAGAATATTTGTGGATCCACCCAACGGAAGCTTGTTTTGCTTAAAAGGGGGCTACGTAATGGCACTTCTAATGTCGAACGCGCGGCATATAAAACTGTAGTACGGCCAGCACTGTAACATGAAGGTACCTTTTGGGACCCTCCCAGTCAAACCAAAACTAGCAATTTTAAAGAGCCCAGAGGTTAGTAGCCAGGTTCATTTTTCGTGGTATGACAGAAAGAAGCCGGTGACTGCACCTCTTCACAAGGCCGGTCTGTCACCTTTGCCTGTACAAAAAAAAATTAGTGGCTGAAATTCTCTTACAAGCTTTATAAAAATATCCAGATTATAATTACGTGTATCAGCCAGTACAAATGACTTCCATGCCACTCAGCCTAACACACCAAGCATTGACACATTTAAATATTCTTGTCTCAATCGACCCTTGTAATGGAACAGAATCGATGCCATTGTGATTACATGGTTCCAAACAGCTGAAATGTTTCAGTAGAGGCTAATAATACTTTTGGTGTAAATGTACCCTAAGTGTTTATTTTTCCACTTTGTAACAGACCGCAAGGGCTTAAAGGGAAGCCGAATTACGTTTTTCATAATTCGATGTTATTGAAGAATTCGAATCTATGGAGCTTCAAGGTAAAGCATGCAAGATGTATTTTTGCACTAACATTTAAAATGATGACGTAATCATCAATTTAAATTGCGACGATCTTCAGGCTTCTCACCACTGCGTTCGAAAGTGCGCGGAACTCGTTGTGACGTCACTGTCTCCGAAATTTCAGATGTCCACTGCCTTCGCCGCATGCTGCTGTGCGTCACCTGATGCATTGAAACATACGATGGCATTGGCCGTCGATGGCATGGCCGTCGTAGATGACCTCATTATCGGGACCTCTGTCCGTCCCTGTGCACTGTAGATAAGCCTGAACGCTGAGCCGCTTTATCGACGATTACGAGATCATTTCAAACGATAGCGGAAAGTGATTTAACATGCTTTACCTGCCGATTTCACATATTCGACCCTTTTAAACTCATCAAATACTAAAACTCCTTCAGTTACCGTTTAAGTGCTGGAAATAAATGAAAGAAAATAATAGATAATATTACACAATTAATTTTAATTTGTATGGCAGGTGTTAAGTACTGTTTTATTCATGACCAACTATAATAAAAGAGCGCCGCTACGTAAGGCAGTTCTCAAAATCTGCTGCAGACTTGTACTCGTCTTTGAAGAAGTTCACGAGCTTTTTGAGCATGGATAGCAGTGGGAACTTGTTTTTGCTGCACAGGCCCTCTGAGTCCGAAAATTCGACGCGTGCGGCAGCAATTCCAAATTGCAGACCCGTGACGTTCCTTTTGCTGGTACACAGCTGTAAAGAAATAGTGCCAAAATTAATGTTAAATATGAGCACATGTTCACTGTAAGCCTTCTTATGCCGGTTAGGATAAACAGCAGAGAACTGCAACACGGGCCGCAGGTGGTGTCCTAAGCTGAACTGAAGGGCTTCTACCGCAAGGAAAAGAGCCTGGAGAGCCAGAGTAAGGTTGGGAGACATTAATATCACATATATAACTTTATGCTGGGTTCACAATCAGGATAACGTGAGAAACCCATGTAATCAATATGTGTCGCCCTTTCGTATATTTCACGAGTTCTGAGCCCCTTAGCAGTAAAGCATTTAAATTATATTCTGAATTCTTTTACTCCAATCTCTGTCATGCCACCGCGTTCAACATTCAGAAGCTGCTGACGAACAAAATAGAAAGCGAGCTGCAACTGGCTGAGCAAATGTACTTAGAGCAAAATAAATTAATATCGTTATTTCTGGTTCGAAAATAGCTGTGACATAACAGCTACAGAAAAGGCTGTCTGAACGGCTTGACTAGGCTGCAGCTGCTGTAAGCCAAACAGCAGCGACAGGCAATCAAAAGGAGAAATATCCCACATATGGCGGCTTCATTTTTGAAATGAATGTATGAATAAAAAGCACAATTCACTGCAAAAACAAATAACAAGACACACAGATTCTTATCTGTAGTTCAGGGCACAGCGCACATTTCATTTATATCGAAGCACCGCTGTGTATGGCTGTGTGTCTTGAAAATGTGTATGTTGAACATGTGTATGTTCAAGACATTCATGAATCAGGTAGCAGCACAGATAAGTGTTAGCGAGCGCTCTTTTCATTTTGTGTATTTCTTTCGGTGATGACAATCCGTCTTTTTCTCACGAGCGAGGTGGCGCTGGGTCTTTTCCCCTTTGCGACAGTCGGTGCGCGAGAGCTGCGGCTGGGGGCGCTGTGTCCCGAAGCCCAGTTCCTGGTTTCGAAGGAAATTTCGAGGCTCGGACGTGGGGACGGCTCCCATCCCCGACGTTTCTTGGCACTCTTTCGCATGGGTTCGTCTCTTCTGTGTCTGTTTGTGTGCTTTCTGAGCGTACTTATGTGTGTCTGAATGCGAGAGTGTCAGCTTTGACACAGAGAACACCCTTTGTGCGGCCCAGAGCCGGGACGTTAAACAAGCGAGACCAGCTTGTGGAGCACTGTTTGTCCGAGCATATGCGCGAGCGCTGCGTTGGAAGAAGGGATGTCTCTAAGTTTTGTGTAACTATGGCATTGTACATCGTGTATATATTAAACTTTCACATTCTTAACTGTAACTTGTAGTCCTTCTTCCTATATATATATATATATATATATATATATATATATATATATATATATATATATATATATATATATATATATATATATATATATATATATTGTTGGACAGAACTGAGGCTTGGGAAGCGCCAGCGGCCGGTGACAAAAGAACACGTCGACACAGTGTGGGTGTTGTTGGAGAAGACGCCGACGACGTGCCGAACGCTAAAACCGCTCCTGTGTCGTACCGTACCGGGTTCCTGGTTTCTGAAGGACCTCTTGGTTGAAGGCCAGTTGACGTCTTATTCTACAAGTGAACCAGGAACCCGGTACGGCACGACACAGGAGCGTCTTTAGCGTTCGGCACGTAGTCGGCTTCTTCTTCAACAACACCCACACTGTGTCGTCGTCTTCTTTTGTCACCGGCCGCTGGAGCTTCCGAAGCCACAGTTCTGTCCAACAATATATATATATATATATATATATATATATATATATATATATATATATATATATATATATATATATATATATATATATATATATATATATATATATATATATATATATATATATATATATATATATATATATAATTTGGTAGTACAACATTTTTTGTTGACGCAAGGCAGTTCGCAATACATGAAGGTAAACAAGTAAAAACTGGAAGATCTATTTGCGTTTAAAAGTGACGGAAGTGTATATTGCAAGCGTTATTTCGTGGTTTTTTCGCATGTTTTGGTACCAACCAGTGTTCGGACTGTCTGACGGGGTAGCTCATTTTCTATTCTTGCAAACTTCAGATATGCCGTTGATGATTTTTATGTTGGTTTCTATTTTAAACAGAAAGCTCAGCCGGTTTTGATATAAATCAAATTTATACTGCACCCATACCCAGCAATTCTAGACAAAAGCATTTTTGAGCAGAAACCTTCTATGAACGCAAATTTTTAATATAGTGTAAGATTTGACTATAACAGTCAAAATACCCGCAGGTCACGCGACGGCAGTCGAACACTTTTTTTTCTATTATCGTTTTTGCTGTTGTCTAAAAGCATCCCCCATTGGTTTTCTGGGAGAGTCTTAGATATTCGATGCGATCGATGGAAACACTTTAAATAAATTTTTTTTTACATATCAGAAGGATGGACCAAGACCTTCAATATTTCAATAAAAGTTACAATTTTCGAATTTTCAAATTTTTTGTCTGAGAAGCTGGGAATTATTTTCTCAAGAAAACAAGCCCCCTTTCTTTGTGCTGATTAGTTCGTATTAAAGATGTGGCGATGGGACGTTCTTTTCAATACGTGAATTTTTTTCTGGACAGGAATATGTTACACTGCCCAATATAAGCTGGCAGTAGTTAATTTGATTATATTATACTGAGCTCGAAGTAGTAGCTTAATCGGCTTTTGAAGAATGTATGTTATGCAGCCAAATGTACTAGTTACTCTGGATAATTGTTTTACAATATAGTTCACGTGATCTGCTCAAAACGTGTAAGAAAAAAACACTATGCCAAAGCATTTAAAATTATGAACGATTTCTATTTGTCGTGAGTTAAACATGATACACAAGTGTGAGAAAACCGGTTTGTTTTTCGATCGAAATATTACTGCTTTTGGATATAATTTGACTGTTACCATTCTTCTAGTGTTCTCAATGTCATATTGCAGAATGTTATCAGGCGATGAAAGTCACTCACAGAGGAAAACATCCCGGTACCTTCAGCATGTATGATGAGCCTGGCATTGGAGTTGATTTTTAAAATATCTTGAGGTTTATGATAATAAAACGTACTGGCCTATGTATGCTGCCTTGTAGGACGCCAGAAAAATCTATTATCAATTGGTTATTATTTATTGTGAATAATTGTTTCCTTTAGGTACATAACATTTGATCAATTGTGCAGCCTTGCCCTGGATTCCATAGTTCCCTAGCTTCCCTAAAAGTTACTCATAAAATATCCTTGTGAACTGCCTTTTTCAATAACGACAGCCCGAAATACTGAATTTCTCTCAAGCATTCAATACTTATACCTCATGAACAACTATGCGCAAGGGGAAATGGAAACACTTTTGTACTGCCCCAGTTTCGCACAAAACGTGGTGCTGCAGTGTTGCGATACGTCTTACCACAATTTTTTAAACTATTATTTTACGAAAAATTAAATATTATGTCCTTTCGTGCTAATAGAAGTACGTCTTATAATTTCCTTTTACTAGGAGTAACCTGTTTCAATGGGTGCAAGTTGCTTTGCAACCCTTATCCACAAACTGTAGGGGCCGCCATGGTGGCTCAGTGGTTATGGAGCTCGGCTGCTGACCCCAATGACATCGGTTCTATCTCGGCCGCGGCAGTAGAATTTCGATGCAGACGAAATGCTAAAATACGTGCATCATCGAACTACAGTGTGCAAACATTACACTATATTGTCCCTGACATTCTTAACAAATGTCAAGACTCAAAACTTCCATGAGAATATTGCTCTAGTATTTTGCAAATATTTTAGGTACTTTTTCTGTGTCGTATGATTTCCTGCTGTTCTAGACAACGTGACAATAAATTTTATTATGATTTGCTCAAAATAGGTTTTCCGGTGTGATTTCATAGACTTTAAGTATTTGTCGTCATGAAATGTAGTACAAAGTTTGCTCCTTTTAAGTTAAACGTTAAGTTATTTATGTACGCTTTGTATCACACCTCCCTTTTTGTTTTTTTGTTTGGATGTAAATTGGTGAGCTCGAATGCGATCCATTGTGAAGAAATCATAACATGTGTTCTGCTTTTATCTTTGTGACTTTTACACTTATAGTATCTCCAAGGCTTTGTCGTCTTTGCAACGCCAATTGAAGGTTTTAGTGGCCAGGTCATGCTATTCAGAGCAGCTTTTAGCCTGAGAGCGCTCCAGCATGTTCTGGAAAATAAACGCTGAATTGAATCCGCCTTTTTCACACTATGTTGCGCCATCTAGGGAGTGGCGAAAATTGGTTTTCCAGTCATTGAAATCAAACGAACGTAGGAGACGCAGGCGCGATCTGGTTCCACGAGGAGCCAGCTGCAGCTGCGAAGTGGCCTGTACTCTAGTGCTGCCGCCCCTTGTCGCATACGCGTGTCAGTAGCACGAACTGCGCATGCGCGGTAGGAGCTGGTGGCTTGGCTTTCAGCCAGTGGTGCTGGAGGAAAAGGAGCGCGCATGCGCAAAGCGGTCTTGTGAAAAAGGCGGATTGAAAAAGCTCGCCCGAACGTGGTTCCGCCGAGGCCTGATCGGTAGTGCAATGACAGAAGCCTTTTTCGTGGAGTCTACTGACATGGACATGACTAATCCCCTGTTCGCCTCCTTGAATAAAGTACACTTTATAGTATAAAAATGCCGTGGAAAGGTGCTATCCCGCCCATATAATGAACATTTCATGGTGACAAGTTGTGAGGGGTAGAACGAGAAGGACGTGGGCAGGTGATTTCTTAGTTTGCCTGATAGGAGTAATCTGATTCCACGTTTTGTTATCTACCATTGTGAACGCTATTTCATGTTCTTTGCTGTCTTCAACTACCTAAATAATTGTACACTGCAATCAACATTCCACAAGTTTTTAGAACGCGCTTTTATCATATAAGCGCTAAGATTTACCGCAACTTTTCGTGATGTTTTATTCGGACGATAACTCAACACTGGTCTTACAGGACTCGGAACGTACAGCTGCTGCGTCAGCCATTAAATGTTCGGATATCTTTACATGCTTAGCTCGCCTCATATCCTTCCCCACAGCAATTCCAAATTTATCCAGTCAGTAAAGCTATGAGCGGCAGAATGTTTTTGTTTTGGCAGCTATGCACTGTTTTCTGCTATAATTGTGCATGCTACGAGTTATGTAGCTGATCCATCCTTGTGCAAAAAATTGTGCTAGGGCTGCCAAGTTCCGTTTTAGAGCGATAGCACTGCTAACTGAGAATCTCGAGTTTCAGTTTGGTAGTTCAACTTACCCTGAAATGACTATCGGACTTATCGCCTTCATCGCAACAGCCTTCAGTCAGATGCCGAGGCGGTTTCGATTTCATGGGACCTAACGTTCCAAAGCGACTCAGGCTTTTCGGAATGCCGTAGTGGAGGGCTCCAGATATTTTCGACCACCTGGCTGCACTGGCACGGGACAACACACTGGCCTCTAGCATTTCCCCTTCATCGAAATTTGGCTGTCAGGGCAGGGATCGAGCCGAATCTTTCGGGTCAGCAGCCGGCCACTGCGGTGGCAGTTGCCGAAACATGCTTTGACTATGGTCAATGCGATGGTGTGCGCAAATTTGGCCCTAGTGGTTACGAACATTGGTCCACCCCTACTTCCAAAATTTGGTCCACCGCAACCCCCGAAATGTGGCATTCACCTATTTGGGCCAAAACCAATATCCAGGCTAATTTTACTATCGCCAGTATGATAGTTACCTCACAATTTGGCCCATCCCTACCTTGAAATTTAGCTTCAAGTCGGACCAAATTTGATATCCAGGCTAACATTACTGTGGGCAATACAATGGTGCCCTCCATATTCGGCCCTCCCGCAAACGTGAAATTTGAACTTCTCGAATTTAGACCAAATTCGATATCTCGGCTATTTTGGCTATGGCCGACTCTAAGGTGATCTTCAAATTGAACCCAGGCTAACGGTAAACACTTACAACTTAGTACTTAATGTGAGTACATATAGCAGCCACAAACATGGTAAGAGATAAGAAAGAGCAAAATGATAGTAAAGCAACAAAAACATATCGTATCAACTATCAATATAACGAAGCTAGACGACTCAATTTTTACTAAAACGCTATACGCGAAAAGAAGAGCTTTACTTCTATTTCTTGTACGTCAGCCAGTCGATATGAATGTCCAAGTCAACTGTATTTGAAACACTGTTTTATTAACAGTAACTCTTATAAAAAGAAGTCGGTTTGCCATATCAGTGAATTTTTCTTAAGGCTATCAAAACGATATGGTATTCCAATAGTGCGCTCTCGTAGTCGCTAAATGCCCGTGCATTCCCAGACAGTTTAGATTAATTATGCGGAGCAGTATTGCAGAAAATTCTTCAAATATTACACCTCACAAACAAAATTATTTCTTGCAGGGTAAAATGTACCATTGGCGACGAGCAAAAATTTCGCAAATATGCGAGGGAGGAGCCTGACATTTGAACTACCCATGCGAGAGCAGTTTTTTAATATGCTCGGAATTATAGAACAATAGCGCCCAGAGTAACTTCCCCTATAGGCGTAAGGACATAGCGCTGCTGACTTCCCATCGCTCAAGTAGTTTTGGACAGGTAATTTCAAGCATTATCAAGCCTCAGATAATAAGATGTAAGCACTGCAAGTAAGCATTGTTTAAATGCTGCTAGTTTCAAGAGTATTAGATGTTGGTTATTAAAAGCAAAGAAGGCATAACGAATGCATTGTATTTAAAATTTTTCATTCTTAACTTCTCGGGTGCTCGCTGCAAGGAGTAAAGCTGGAGTGTCATCAATTAGGTTATCTTTTTATGCCGTTATTGCGTTTCGAAGTTCGTTCTGTTAGCCGAAATAAAGATGAATAACATGAAAGCTTGAATGTCGTAACAGTTTCTAATTTTGAGTTTGTTTTTCTTGTTTTCTTAGTGGTTCCTTGACCAGAGGTGGAAACTGTCGCGTGTGCAATTATGTCTACATTCCGGGGAATAATTCGCATTAAAGTCTTGCTCTCTATATGTCGTCTGTGGCCCCTCGTTTGTCTTCGCCTCTTGAGCTCGAGTGTCATCGAATGTCATTACAAAATGATGGTCAAGCCTCATATGTAGTTTTGCGTAAGACTTATCGAAACTCTTGTTGCTAAATATTTTGAGCAAGAAAATCCTCTGAGAAATTTCTGGTTTGTATTTCGTTCCGTTATTACGAAAAACAAAAAACCTTTGGTTGTGCAATACGCGGAGAAACGTTTTATTGTGCATTCGCCAATTAGGTAAACAACCAGGTAGATGAATGTGGCCTGACCGCTGGTACTTTGTATCTTCGCATCTACATATTATTTACTATACCGCTCAGGGATAGCTGCATAACTGTTCATACAGATCCGACTACGCACCTTGCGTTGAAGTGTCATGGCAGAGTTGAAAACGAACCTTCCACGTTTGTATAGTTGTACTCTTTTGAATAGTAATATAGGAGGTCGCAGTATAGAACAGTCTTTTACTACGGCACCTACATGTGTGCAATTTTGCTCATGATGTGTTGTATTCTGAACAAAATAAAAGCCTGATTTTATTTCTGATTATGAAAATATGAGGCGTGGCGCCTTGTACGTTGCGCCAGAAAATATATTAGGCTTTGACATATTTGAATGCAATAGTGTTCTGCTCGCATCTTGCGCCCGTGTGGTTCGTCCATTTTAGGCTACGTGATTGTCTCAAGCGCCGCTAGTCTACCCGCCACGAACAGCCTTGTCCTCCTTCAAAAGTATAACAACTGCTTTGCAGGAATGGCGTGATAATCGTGGCTAGCAGCAAATACTTTCCCGACGCGAGTAATCGTCGGAAGCCACTGCGGACATTGCTTACCAGCAGCCACGTGTAGAATTAAAGTTGGGAGGGAACACTGGTCCGACTACTCACCTTGCGTTGAAGTGTGTTGGCCGAGTCGAAGACGAACCTTCGATTCGTCTCGTTGTCGACGACATATTTGCAGTCAATCCGCTTGCTCTCGTGTAAAGGTTTATATTTCGGCTCCGCGCATGCCTGCGTTCATGAGTTTTAAAGAAAGAAATAAGAACCAGCGCGTTACGGGGCATCAGTGAAAGAGAATATATGTTTACCTTTATACTGCGCGATACCATTTTCTGACAATGAAAGGGGCGCTTTATAGTCAGACACACTAAGAGGAATACACAAACATACAGAGAAATGAGGTCCTGGCCTGCGGTGTAATAAAAGCTTCAATTAAATATATATATATATATATATATATATATATATATATATATATATATATATATATATATATATATATATATATATATATATATATATATATATATATTAGCAGACAGGCTAAAGGAAATGAGGGGCCCGTTTGACAATTTTATGAAGATAGCCAACAGTCGCCGAAACCAAGGTGCATACGGGAACGTTAATGTTTTTTTTAATGTGTTATGCTTATCAGTGGGATAATTATACTTAGATTAATAAATCGCTTAAAGAAAATTACTTATAAAGCAGCAGAAAAAACAACCATGCCGCCGGTGGAATCGGAACCCACGACCTCCGAATATCGCGTCCGGTGCTCTTACCAACTGAGCTACGGCGACGGCTGTCCAATCTGCTGCTCTCGTGGGTATTTATGTTTACTGGGTGTAAGCGAGCCTTGAGAGTTCGCCAGCGCCACCCTCGACCATAGCGGCGGACGTAGCACGTCCTGTAATACCGCGAGCATGACGTAGAACGTCATCTAACGGTGAGGGCGGAAACTGCGAGAGCCCTCTTATGCTACCTATGGCATCAAGACTGCCAGAACCGAGACCCTCGTTAAGCTATTAGCAGACAGGTTAAAGGAAATGAGGGGCCCGTTTGACAAATTTATGAAGATAGCCAACAGTCGCCGAAACCAAGGTGCATACGGGAACGTTAATGTTTTTTTTTAATGTGTTATGCTTATCAGTGGGATAATTATACTTAGATTAATAAATCGCTTAAAGAAAATTACTTATAAAGCAGCAGAAAAAACAACCATGCCGCCGGTGGGATCCGAACCCACGACCTCCGAATATCGCGTCCGGTGCTCTTACCAACTGAGCTACGGCGACGGCTGTCCAATCTGCTGCTCTCGTGGGTATTTATGTTTACTGGGTGTAAGCGAGCCTTGAGAGTTCGCCAGCGCCACCCTCGACCATAGCGGCGGACGTAGCACGTCCTGTAATACCGCGAGCATGACGTAGAACGTCATCTAACGGTGAGGGCGGAAACTGCGAGAGCCCTCTTATGCTACCTATGGCATCAAGACTGCCAGAACCGAGACCCTCGTTAAGCTATTAGCAGACAGGTTAAAGGAAATGAGGGGCCCGTTTGACAATTTTATGAAGATAGCCAACAGTCGCCGAAACCAAGGTGCATACGGGAACGTTAATGTTTTTTTTAATGTGTTATGCTTATCAGTGGGATAATTATACTTAGATTAATAAATCGCTTAAAGAAAATTACTTATAAAGCAGCAGAAAAAACAACCATGCCGCCGGTGGAATCCGAACCCACGACCTCCGAATATCGCGTCCGGTGCTCTTACCAACTGAGCTACGGCGACGGCTGTCCAATCTGCTGCTCTCGTGGGTATTTATGTTTACTGGGTGTAAGCGAGCCTTGAGAGTTCGCCAGCGCCACCCTCGACCATAGCGGCGGACGTAGCACGTCCTGTAATACCGCGAGCATGACGTAGAACGTCATCTAACGGTGAGGGCGGAAACTGCGAGAGCCCTCTTATGCTACCTATGGCATCAAGACTGCCAGAACCGAGACCCTCGTTAAGCTATTAGCAGACAGGTTAAAGGAAATGAGGGGCCCGTTTGACAAATTTATGAAGATAGCCAACAGTCGCCGAAACCAAGGTGCATACGGGAACGTTAATGTTTTTTTTTTAATGTGTTATGCTTATCAGTGGGATAATTATACTTAGATTAATAAATCGCTTAAAGAAAATTACTTATAAAGCAGCAGAAAAAACAACCATGCCGCCGGTGGGATCCGAACCCACGACCTCCGAATATCGCGTCCGGTGCTCTTACCAACTGAGCTACGGCGACGGCTGTCCAATCTGCTGCTCTCGTGGGTATTTATGTTTACTGGGTGTAAGCGAGCCTTGAGAGTTCGCCAGCGCCACCCTCGACCATAGCGGCGGACGTAGCACGTCCTGTAATACCGCGAGCATGACGTAGAACGTCAACTAACGGTGAGGGCGGAAACTGCGAGAGCCCTCTTATGCTACCTATGGCATCAATACTGCCAGAACTCTCAAGGCTCGCTTACACCCAGTAAACATAAATACCCACGAGAGCAGCAGATTGGACAGCCGTCGCCGTAGCTCAGTTGCTAAGAGCACCGGACGCGATATTCGGAGGTCGTGGGTTGATCCCACCAGCGGCATGGTTGTTTTTTCTGCTGCTTTATAAGTAATTTTCTTTAAGCGATTTATTAATCTAAGTATAATTATCCCACTGATAAGCATAACACATTAAAAAAAAACATTAACGTTCCCGTATGCACCTTGGTTTCGGCGACTGTTGGCTATCTTCATAAATATATATATATATATATATATATATATATATATATATATATATATATATATATATATATATATATATATATTGCCAACTTTCGATATTAAAGGTATGTCTGAAAAAGGCCACTCTGGTAGGCTGCTCTAATTAAGGTCCATGATTAACAGGGGCGTAGGGATTCAAAAAGCGCGAAGAAGAGCCCAAAAAGAACCGGGCTAGGGTTTGTGCCGGAGACGCGTCCCCCAGCAGGATACGCAAAATGCACTTCAAAGCTAACAACGAGGACGTGATGGAAAACTTTGGAAAGGCAAATCCGCCTCTCTCCCGTGGTTGTCTAAGAACAGCACGAGCCACAAGCTCGGTTCCGCCTGACAAAAAAAAGAAAAACTGTAGTCTGAATCAGCAATATGGCGCGCAGGGGTGGTTTAACAATGTAGCAAAGGTACCAGAAGGCGCCCAGCACGACCGACTGAACCAGGTAGCGCCTCTCAAGCAGAGGCAGGTCAAATGTCTGCGCCCTCCGAACACGGGCTGTAATTCCCTTTACGACCGAAGACCACATACCATCCCATATTCCAGCAGAGTCGTAGGTCACGCCTAAAATGCGCATCTCACCACTGCAAAGATATCGCACATGTAATACGTCTCTGAGGAGACGCCACAAAAAAGTAATGACTCTTCGAATAATTAAGAGCAGCCCCCGACAAGGAGGCGTACTCACGAAAAACGTTTAAAGCATCGAGCAGGCTGCGTTCATCAGCAAAGTGAAGTGTGATGTCTTTTGCATAAGCAGTGACACGCACTGTCTCATTGCCTGACAACGCCAGACCTCTAATAAGAGAGTGGTGGTTGACTGCCAGGAGGAAAGGCTCTAATGCTAAGACAAACAAAAGGGGGAAAGCGGAAAACCTTTACGGACGCCGCGGCCAACATGAAATGCGGTACTTTCCCAGCCATCGAGGAACAGAGTGCTTGAAATGTCTCTGTACATCTCTTAAATGGGAAGCACGAAAGAAGGTGGGAAACCGAAAGCATCCAGTGCACCGTAAATGTACTCATGCTCCAAAAAGTCGAACGCCTTCTCTTGATCGAGGGAAACAAAAACACCCTGTGCGCGCCGCCGTATAGTATACTCTACGATATCTCGCATTACGGAAGATAAACTGTGTATTTCCCGACCCGGGATGGAGCAAACCTGGTGGCAGGAAATGAGGGACGGGAGAAGAGACCGTAGACGGTGAACGAGTAATTTTGCTAATAATTTATAATCTGAATTTAGTAAGATGATAGGGCGGCAATCTGCCGGACATGTCAAGAAAGGAGACTTTTTAGGAATCAGGACAATGCGGCCTCTTTTAAATGAATCGGGAAAGACATGCCGAGTGAACAGTGTTTTAACACTTGCGTGAAAATGGGGCCTACAATATGCCAGAATTGTAAATAGAACTCCACAGGAAGACCATCTGGCCCAGGCGCTGAACCTCTTTTCATAGAATCTAACGCCTCCTTGATTTCACCTTATGCTGGCGGAGCCATAGGGCCATCACGAAGTTCAGCGGCAACCTGCGGCAAGCCTGCAAAAAATGGGTGCGCGGAAACGTCATTGCGATCAACCAGAAGGAGCGACTGAGCAATATCTCGGAAATGGACGAAAAACGCACTGAAATTCCTGCCAACTGGCTGGGCCACAGCCCTGACGGAATATGTAAAAGCAGGGGCACCTTGATGGCGCAATAGCTTCTGGTGTGCATACGGAAGCATCTTAGGATGAGCAGTTGGACTGCGTCGACAACGCCGTGCCGCCACTGTCAATGAGGATGATCGTAAAAGAAGACGCTCCGAAGGTTCCTCCTTCCATGTGCACATAAGCGACGATGGCGACGGGGTGCGGTGAGCTATTCGCAGCTTCGCCGTCACTACACGCACCTCAGCTGAGACGCGAGCCCTAAGGGCTTGACCAGAAGCGGCGCAATGGTGACGCCGCTGCTCCTTCAGACGGTCCTAGTCACCTGGCACGGCCCCAACAACCGAAAAACGCAAGGCCCGCGTTAGTCCTTCTCTCGTGCTGGCGTCGTGAAGGATGCGCACATCCAAATGCCATGGTATGTGAGGAGACACTGCAGCCGCAGGAACCCCGAGTGGTAGAAGAAAGGGGCGATTGTCTGATATGTATAGCGGCGAGGATGGCAGGGTCATTACGCTAGCAGCACACACTGTCCTCAATAGGCCCGTCGGTATATACGCGCTGTCTAACCTGCTCGACGATAATCCGCGACGCCAAGTGCACACAATGACGCCGCCATAGAGGAGCTCATAAGCGTCTCTGAGCATAGACTGGTTGACTATGCGGCGCAACTCGCGCGCTTTCCAGCCTGGCCTGCCCCTACCAGGGCCCTGCACATCAGCGACCGTATCGAGCACGCAGGTGAAATCGCCCAACATCACAACGTTACGACCTCCAAGAAAATACACATCTAGGTGTTTAAAGAATGAGGTTACCAAATTAGAATGCGCAGGTGCATAGACGAAAAGAATTCTCAGGCGAAGTGCGTTCAAAGTGCAGTCGAACGCCAGCACGCGTCCAAGCGCATCGTAGATAACATGATGGTTTCGCAAGAGTATGCGGTTGAAAACAACGACGCCAACGCCGCCAGAACGCGTGCCGGCGTACGAAAGGAAAGCATCGATGCCAAACCTACGCTCAGAAGTAATAGACGCAGCAAAATAAGCCGGTTCGAAGAACAAACGGGCCACGTAAAAAAATAAGAGCAGTTCGCATCATTACTCGCATATTGTTCGGAGGCATCTTGCGTGGCGTGCTACAATGAATGGTTTGTTCTGCTTCATGATGTATAAAGCCTACTGAGGGACTGTGGGCACAAGGAATGCCGTGGTGCTCCCTCTTCCACAACAGCAACCAACATGAACCGACAAGAGGTCTTTGAGCAACACAAAGCATAAAAATTGATTCGAAGCTGTGTGCTAATTTTCCTAACATGATTAAGGGGTACAAATCGTTTCATAAGAGTTGCGCATGAACGTGCGAGTAACTCGCCTCAATAAACGTGGCTCTTTATGGCGATGTAACGATGCAAAAAAAAAGAAAATGATGTTCGCGCCTGCCAGAGCAATTGTTCTACCGGAACAAGGAACGTCCCACTCGGTATCCCTTGTTTGCTCACCCTGCCTCAGTCACAAATTGTGGCTAGGTTTTCTTCGATTCACCTTCGAGAGTTTTTTTTTTTCGAAATGCCAGAAGAACCCTCGTGTAATGAGACCTACAAGCGATGAACCGCGTGTTCGCTGAGAGGTATGGGCTTGTGAGGATAAAATTTTTGTCAGCGATTGCCGGGGCAATATTTATCACTTCCTGCTCTTATGCTAATTTTGTGAAAGCCCATCTTCATAGTGAACTTCATCAGACTACGTATTCGTAACAGTATTCAATTGTTTTAGTAATAACATGGCGGTTGTCAAGACAGGAAAATGGCTGTCGACTATAATATGCGCCTATTTCACTACTGCTCGCTAGAGTTTCAAAACTTATGAATGCAGTTTGTACCGATAGCCTAGTCATCTATAGTCTACATAATATTGCGCAAAGGTTTCTCAAGTGACTGGTTTCGCACTGCAGTGCACTATTAACGGCCTATGATGAGAGGAAGGTAAAATTCCCGTTTTATGATTTATTCTTTCATTGAAGAATTATTTTAGAACAGATAAGCATGGGAACGCACAATTTGGTAGAGAAAAATGAATTGAAAGCAATGCAGTACCCAGCATTTTTACACACCATGTCGCTAACCCACGTTACGCTTGGCAAAGCCCCCTGCCGCCCGCAAAAAAAAAAGAAAACCGCCCATTCTTCGAGACCAGCTTTTTAAGTATTGAGCTCCCCTCGTCCACAGTATTTTTCTTCATTCTTGTATAATTTTATTCTATTCAATACAACACGCGAATATAAAAACTGACAGTCTATAAGGCATTCCAAACGTCAATATGTACAGCTTTCTTTTTTGTTCTCTGATGTATTCTCACCGCAGAGGTAATCCAAGGAACCAAAGTGAAGGCAAACGGTACGTTGTAGCAAAATGTGCATTTACTGTGATTACAGCTATACGTGCAAACCTTTGCAGGGTAGTGTGCTGGCACAACCAAACGTTATATCGACAGTTACAAAAAAAAAGCTTTCTTAGTTCATAAAGCTTGCAGCTGCAACAATATATCTCATACTGATTGGTCCAATCGTAAATTGTTCATCCGTGAAATTTCTGATAAACAATTTGAGGACAATTATTCTCGAGACAATTCATACAGCATATTCGTTGCAGACGTATGAATGGATGTCTCTAACAGTTGAATGATTGAAGTAACGCAGCTGAAATAAATGAAATTTCGAAAATACTTTTTTATTTCTTATATTACCCAGGACTGGCCGTCTAATATATGTAAAAATATGTTCGTTGAGAGCACTCCGTGAGGGGCAGTAATTGTCGAAAAGAAGTGCCACCCCGCCTCGAGCTACCGGAAACGCACACAGGCTCAAGGCGGTGGGCCTGCATACGTGGCAAGACCAGGCGGATGATTTCGTTCCACTCTGTGATTGTCAGCATTTTTTGCTGCTGAAACCCGAGAGCGAACCAGAGACCTGATTACTTTCCCAGCCATATGCTTGTCGGCCGCGCTTAAACAAATATGGCTTCTTCGACAGCGCTATGGGGAGTTTCGAAACCGTGACACTTTGCGATAAGGACGAAACGCGGATGAGTTACTCGGAATTCTGCCGCAGAGCTGCGTCGAGCATGCACTCCACCTGCAGCGACCCTAAGCGTTCAAAGTGGCCTCGCGAGCTGCACAAACATTGTCACGGTCTAGCGGCGCTGACGACTGACACGTCCAGTGCCTGTTGGTTGTTGACTTCAGTGCGCCACAACTGCAGTGTTGCGCTCGCACGATCACCTCAGTTTGCGGAAAGGTCGAGAGTGCCGCTGTGGGAGCTTTTAGAGAATCAGTTTTGCATTGTCACATAACTTTCTGAGCATCCGCTTGCTCGTTACTACACATTCACTATTGATACAAACCATCGGACAGTGTTGAATTAAAATTACCTATCAAATAATTGTTATTAACAATAAAGTTTGTATGACTGTTAAACAACTGGCGGGCACCGCAACCTGACAGTATATATTCAGAAGGCGTTTTCTTAAAACTACCTCAGATTTCAGAAATGTTAAAGTGCTCACTGAAACGACCGTTGTGTTTTTTTTTCGAAGGTGGCTTTCGATCGGCAAGACCTTATCGCATGCCATCATGCCGACCTTGCCCTCGTCAAACAGCCGCAGACCTGATTGTGGAACATTACCTTCTAGGCGCTAGGTATGGACCAGCTGAAACGACGCAAGAAGATTGCAACATGCCCATTTCGGTGCGAACGGTGCACATCACGGATTCGCTGCGCTGTGGAAAGACACAACATAGCGGAAACTGGGAACAGGTTGGACAAACTTCAGTAGAGTTGGTTCTTGGGGTAGTTGGTATTCTTGATTGAAGCTCATTCTTTTATCAGCGTAATGGCACTCAGCCACACAGCTTCTCTTTTTGGCTGTGTGCCGTTGCGCTGAAAAACTATGAGCTTGAATGTTGGACTAAGCACGAACCGCATCGAGACTTAGGACGCACATGAAGTAAACGAAATTACTGAAGAATATCCGGAGGTACACACGCACGCCTTCAAACTCTGCGAAAAGTGCAGTGAGGTGCTTCGAAGATCAAGCCGCGAGCTCAACAACCGGCCGCGACACCAATAAATTCGGAGATTAAAACAACAATCGGAAGAGCAGCTAATGAACTCCAAGGGTCTGTACTACAAACTTCGGGACAGGCTGAGAATGGCATGTGGATGGACGTCTGTGACCCCTAATCTAAACGGACAAGTCAGCAAGGCCAAGCGAAATACAGCACATCTATGAACATCTAGTGTGCTGAGACCAGAGACTGTGGAGAAGGCGCAACAGTTCTGCCTGCTACCGCAGAGTAACTCCAGCAAACATTAGAGATCACTGCGGCAGCCCGCATTGGAGTAATGCGAAAGCATTGACGCCTGGTCGGCACTCGTCGCCTCTCTGCGTCTCTTTGTCCCTCTTTGCCTCTCCTTGCCCCTCTTTACATGTGCTGTGGACGTTGAAGCTGCCCTACGCGATGGCACAGACGGCTTAAACATGATGTCACACGCCCACACAATGCACAATTAAGCACCACGGCATCAGCGCGCGAACACACCATCCGCACGCGGCAACGGCGACAGAGCGACTGGCGTCAAAGCGTCGCGCTGAAGCAGAAGGGGCCGTATACTCATTTCAAGTTGTCTTTTTTATGCGTCGTCGCTCCGTGTGTCTCACGTGGTCGTGACGTCACATCAGCAAACCGCCAATGGCGTAGGAGCGACGCGTCGAAGCTGATGGGGCCGTATACTCAGTTCACTTTTGGCGCGGCATCGCTCCGCGACGCACCATTACACCATTATTTCCGCTTAATTGACCCTTAATTAACCTTAATTCATCTTTATTTCACCATTAATGCACGCTAATCCACGGTTAACACTTTCCATTATACATTAATTGATTCAGTGGATTTCGTTTAACTGCGGATTTTCCCTAAGTTCATCTCAGTATTGATTACGGCAGCCATCTTGGTGGTTGAGTGGTTATGGCGCTCGACTGCTGGCCCGAAAGACGCGGGTTCGATCCCGGCCGCGGTGGTCGAATTTCGATGGAGGCGAAATTCTAGAGGCCCCTATACTCTGCGATGTCAGGGCACATTAAAGAACCCCAGGTGGTCGAAATTTCCGCAGCCCTTAACTACGGCGTTCCTCATAGCCTGAGTCGCTTTGGGACGTTAAACCCCATAAACCAGCATGAAAGAATGGATTAACGTTATTTCCGTCATCATGGGGCCTCACGGTCGGGGCGCAGCAATTAGGAGGAGGTGCCTCCCAGCGGGCTCTCAGCACCGCAGACCTCGGAGAGAGACTTGTAGTAAGCTGTCTCCGCCCGACGGATGATGAGTCTTTGCTGATCCGGATTGTGGCTCCGGATCAGCTCTTCCGAGGTGGCAAGGTCTGGGATGGCTTGTGATTTAGCCCCAGGAGAATCCTGACACTCCCAAATTAAGTGGTTTTGTGAAGTCATTCTCTGGCGGCTACTGCAGAGGTCAGGCTCCCCAGTGTCTCCATCGTGTAGTATAGAGTACGGAAAGAATCTGTTGACCAGAAAACTCCTCCAGGTCCTGCACTCCTTTGGAGTGAGTTAACTATCCGGAAGTGAGAGTGTTCTCTTATCCAGTCCAGGTGTTTCAGTTATTTATTTATACGTTATGAGAGGGTATTTATTCCCACTGAGGGGCACTTCCAGAGCTGCTCGGATGTATAATTCTCAAGCGAGGCTGTCAGCAACCTCATTCCCCGGAATGCCCTCATGAGCAGGAACCCATATGAGGGAGACCTCTCTGCTTGAGGGGTATCTTCTTAGTAAGTTGTCGGCGTGACTGAAGACAACCCCCTTGAAAATGTTGTGAACAGCTGCGTTACTGTCAGACAAGATGATCTTGGCTTTGGTACTGACGCACGCTAGGGCAATAGCAGCCTGCTCTGCCACTAATGCATTCCTAGCGTTAATCGATGGTACAGTCACTTTCGCCCCATTCTCATCAACGACGGCAATGACGGAGGCGCCATCGGACCCACAAGCTGCGTCGCAGAAGGTTATGTTATCCGGCAACCAGTATTCATTTCGGCCGTTCAAATCTGGCGCCACGCGTTGGCTCCGGCCATACGTTCGAGCACGTGGTCTCACATATCCGGCGTTTTCAAATTTGGCGCCACTTTTAATTTAGCCCGCCCATTTTTGGGCGTTTTTGGGTGTAATTAATTATTCATCCGATTTCGAAATTTTTGTTCGCGCAGCATCCTCACATCATTCTCGTTCGATTACAACGACTCGTTTGACGCTCTTTTGAATACCCCACAACTGCTGCGGACACGTTTTTGCGGACACGACCTCGTCAACATAGCCTAGTAAAGCTTACTAGGCTATGAGGGTAGCGAAACAGCGCGCCCGGCCTACAATGCGAGCAGGATTACTTGCAGTACCACGTCATTTCGAATCTTGCGGACTTGGCAGTCGAAACCGTAACGCGCCCCACAACGGCGACATGAGAAGCGGAAAGCTACCCTAATTTCCAAGCCAGGAAAGGCCCTAACCAGTACAACTTGGCGCCCATCTCTGTAACTACCCGCAAGCCAACTGATGGGGCATAAATTCCGTGCGAAGGTGACGCATTTTCTTCAAGAGCGTAATTCCCTTTCCCTCACTGAGTAGGGGCCCGGGAAAGTTTGACGCATGAACTCCGAATACCATTTAAGGCGCAGAAAATTCAACGAGCCAGCACAGCCCAGTTTGGAGCTGCCCTTGCGGGAAACCTAAAGGAAGTCCTCGAAAACGTCGCCCACAATGAGATCCGCGGATGCCGCACGGCTATCAATTCCAACGAAATCATACAAGTAGATCCGATCATTTCTCAACAAAGATGTGGCAGAAAAATTCAGTGACACCAATCAAAAGAGAGAATTTGAAGGCATAGATGCATAGCTAATGAGAATCTCTACCCTCGTGCTGTTTAATTTTGGAATGGGCGGCCTACAACACCTCCCAGAGCAGCTCTAGGGTACACCTCAAGCACTTCAGCAACCCTATTACACAAGGCTTTTTCGAGGGCAACCACGAGGCACCGGAATAGGCGGCGGACATCACGGCGCAGAACGTCAGTCAATGAGGCCTGGCTTCCTCACTCGAGTCTTCAGACCTGCTGTTGGTTCACATCACTGCAGGGAAGCCGCGTGATATAGTGCTGCGCCCATATTGGTAGCCTGTTATACAGTAGAGGATCAGCAAGCTGGAGTTTGAAATTTAAAACAATACTAGGTAAACTAGGCTAAGGCTTAGTTCAAGCATTAGACGAGAGCCTAGCCGTAGCATTGTTTAGCCGGTAATACTTTTTTCTTTCCACTTCGCTCCTCCACGATGGTATCCCTCTATTTTCTCTCCCTTTCCTTCTTTTCTTTTATATTTCCTTTACTTTCATTTCTCCGCTCTACATCTTTACCTAGCTTGGCTCTTACCTCAGCTTGCCTTGCCTTGGCGCCAATCCGCTTGGGTGCCAGGCCATGCCAACAACGTAAGCAACGAAAGCGCTAATCTCACAGGGTGGCAGCGGCTGCTCAGCGGCGGCGCCTGCATCAACCTCCATGCTGCACGACCTACCTCACGCGAGTGCCATGCGGTGTGGCAGTTAAAGTTTCGTCACCTTCAGCGAATAATCCGTGGTTTCTGTGTGTGTCTGTGTGTATATATATGAAGCCTCCATTTCCTAGCGCCCTTAGCGGATCGCAGCAACTTTCGGGCACCTTCCGATACAGCAGCTTATATCTGCAAGGCCTACTAAATCAAGCGCTCCTGGTACGCAGGCGGTTCCCAGCGTTTCCAAATAATGCTGGGGGATGTGGCGAGACACAAGTCTGCCGGTTGACAGAGCCACTGTTCCACTCTCATCTGCTCTCCTACCTGGACTACCATAAAATGAGCACAGAGAAAACCGCAACGTCCGTGACACGCGCGAGGAACCGAAAATCTCTTCAGCCTAGGGATCAAGTACGCTAGATGAACTCAGGGAAGAACAGTGCGCCAGTCCGGAAAGACCACTCAGGCAGAGAAAGCAGAGACAGGATGCACGACTGCCCTCGGAACCATACCTAAGAAATAACGAATGAGACGTAGCTCATCCAGAAGACCAAGCGCATATTCATGTCGCAGCATATCGATGAACACCGCGCATCTTTGAAGCAACCACTGGCGCACTATCTCCGGTAAACTCTCACCGGACCGCCACAAGGACGATGCAGGACCCGAAGCATGGCACGGAGCTCAAAAGCGGCCCCGAATTCTTGTGCAGACACTACCTCCAAACCAGGACATAGTGCTACGGTAGTCAGTCGCGAGGTGAAGAGGACGTTGTTCGGTCGCTGTCCTGTTGACGACGACAAGAACGCTGCAGCTGGTGGTGGGTGACTTGGTTTTTTTGTGCCTGCTGACTGTGGCCTGTCGCAGCTGCTGCTGAGCTAAACCCCGTAACGCCCGTAAATGGGCCTTGCGCTTGCAGGAATATACCTTTACGGCCGTCTACAAGTCCTGCCAGCTGCACCAAGATGCGGACTGTTTGCCCTGCCATCACGTTGATACTCCTGACCACAACAACCGCGATACCGACGATTCTGTTGTCCCCGTATGGGACTTCCCACACAGGGGTGACGAGCAGCGCCGTGATCCATCTCGGCGCCCCATAATCGACCGCCTCCTCAGCGACCATTCCGATCCTTCTCTGCGCCTCTTCTTTATGGATTATGATACTCTATGCCGACGCAATACGCACTCAGATGGCGCCGACCTCTTGCTCCTCGCCCCGACTCATTGCCGCTCCACTGTACTTTGCCATCTTCATTACAGGTCTACAGCAAGGCACCCCGGCTTCTCACGCATGTCCGACAGCTTTCGCAGGCGGTTCTTCTGGCCTGGCCTCTACCGCTCTCTCCGCGGCTACATTGATGCTTGCGATCAATGTGAGCGCCAGAAAACGCCCCTGCTTCAGCCTAGTGGCCAGCTTCAGCCCATTGATATTACGACTGACCCATTTTTGCATGTTAGTGTCAACCCGCTTAGACCTTCCCCACATCTTTCGGGAACAAGTGGATTACTGTTGCGACCGATTACACTACCCGGTACGCTGTAACGCGCGCTATCCCGACCAGCTGTGCCTACGATGTCACCGGCTTTCTTCTCTATGTCCTCGTACTGCTTCATGGCGATACTCGTCGACTGCTTACGGATCGACGCCTCCACTTTCTTTCTAAAGTGGTCCGCGACCTTCCGCGTTCATGCTCCACCCGTCACAAGTTCGCGATGGTTTACCATATCCAAACAAATGGCCTTACTGAGGGCTTTAACCGCACCCTGACGCACATGCTAAGTATGTCTCAGACGCCTGTCATGACTGGGATGTCAGTTCACCTTTCGTGACGTTCGCCTACAATTTCTAACGCAATGATACCACTGAATACTCCCCCTTTTACATACTCTTTGGCCGCGACCCGTTGCTATCCTTTGACAGCTTACTGCCTCATGACCGTTCTACCAGCAGTTACGCTTGTGACGCCATTGCCCGTGCTGACGGCGCCCGCCAAATTGCTCGGGATCGTCTCGACGCTTCTCAAACCTCTCAAAAACGTCGTTGCGACCTTCATCACCGTGACGCTCACTGCCCGCCCGGATGCCTCGCACACCTCTGCCACCTAGCGCGCCGTGCAGGCATGTGTGAGAATCTACTGCCCTGTAAAGTGGCTCCTTATCGCATCTTGAGGTAATTGATCTATTTGACCTACGAAATCACGCCCCTGCATCCCACCTTTCTTCCTTCGGCCCCATCCACACAGCTCACGCAAGACACCCGTCTTGAGCACTACCATTCGAACCCATCACCTTTGGACGCAGAGGGACTGTGCTTCCTTTCACGGGGCGAAGGAGGTTAGTGTTACAGTACACAGTCGCGAGGCGAAGGCGACATTGTTCTGTCGCTGTGCTGTCGACGGCGACGAGGACGCTGCAGGTAGTGGTTGGGTGACTTGATTTTTGTGGCCCTTCTGACTGCCACGTGTCGCTCCGTCGGCTGCGCGACACCGTAATAGTAGCGCACAGGCTATCCACTACAGCAATACAGCCTTAGCAGAGTAGACTTCCAGAGCCCCGGTCGGAGCATCGCTTCACCGCCCCAATGAATCCTTTGCTACCCTGTTGGTTGTGCTCAGTCCCCACCACGCTGAATCCATGATTTCGGAGTGCAAGCGGACTTTAGAGGCCCCCAGAACTGCACCTTCAGATGCTTCGTGGGGAAATAGGCAGAGCCTCAACCAGTTGGGGTTACAGCAACATCTGGTGCACCCGAGCCTAGTTGATCAGCGCCAGCACTGGATTCCTCTAAGGATGCGACCCGCATCAGAGAAAGAACATTGTCTTCTCTCCCCGTTTGGCTTAAAACTGTGCCAAGCTCACTTATCGTCGTACGTGATGAAAATCCTGATTGTCATTTCGAAGAAAATATTCTTAGACACTTCGCAGCCAACTGTTCTGTTTTTCTCACTGGGCATGGGGGACGGGGGAGGAGAAGGGGCGGGAGGTGCGCTCCTGTGGCGTATGCGACAATAAAAAGCGGCCAGTGTTCGTCTATATCATCAGCTTTATTAGCATCACCTGACAGACACACAGGCATAACTTCGCTACATCTATAGCATAACCTCGGATGGCTTCGTCCAAACTTCTTTAAGACAGGATAGTAATTTAGTCATGGGTAGTAATTGCACACTTACCCTTCTTAGTACGTCAACTTCGTTGGCTGATTTTCTAAAGCGTTCGCAGGAATCATTTCGTTCTCGTTAACAGCTTGTGTACCGCATATTATTCCGACGGATCCAAGCATCATGTTGGGAGGTATAAGAGGGGTGTAGCTGTATTAAGCAATGCACAGGGCCTGGCTTCTGTTTCAGGACTGTGCACTGAGGCACGTTTTCCGATTCGAGCGGTAAAATTCTTTTTAGGGTGAGGGAACCCACGCTCTCTGCCATCTAGAGTTGCCGGTCGCTGAGGTGGTAACAAGAACTTGAGTTCGTGAAAAAGGAGCAAAATCGGTAACGTGAACGTTTTTCACGAAAGCTGTGCACCGACATAGTTCCTCGTTTTTGCCATCTTGCCAGAACACGCCTAGCCACGAAATCGGCATTTGAACTTGCTGCGTTCGTGCGCTTGCTCAGCCCATGATTGAACGCCGCATATTTTTTCTACTTTCTTCCGTGCGATAAAAATAAAAATTGCGTCCCGGAGGTGGTGACAATATTTTAATGATATTGTTTAGGAGGTTGTAACGGCGGTTGGAGGTCTCAGACTGGAACCCCATTGGCGTAGGATGCTGTCCGGGTTCTTTCGATGAGTTATTTTTGACTCGTTTCGTCCGAGCTGGTCAGAGCTGCCCCCTACCTCCCCTGCGTTGTCTAGTTGTTTTCAGTGACCGCGTTATTTCATTGGCAGGTCCATACCATATCGCACATGTCCGCCCTTTCCGCAGAACTTGCATTGTGAGTCAAATGACTCCGGGTCTATTGCGTGTAGTCTTCGTGCGTTTTTGTAAGTGTTGGTCTGAAGCTTTCGGAGATGCAGTTACTCCCCTCTGTCAAGTGTCAGTAAAGCTTTGTAGGGGGCTAGTTGGTCGTACATACTGAGACTGGGGAGCGCTACAATCAAGACAAGGGGACAACATCACATAAGAACACCGCGAGACACGAGCGCAACTCGTGCCTCGTGGCATCCGTAGCGGGTGCCCGGGAGAAAAATTCCCGGGCTGAGGCATGTGCGCTCTCGTTCCCTGGGATGCCCTGCTGACCTGGTACCCATATTAAGTGTTTGTGTGTGGGTTGGTAGCCACGGCTGTAGTTATCTTGCAGGATTTTAGCTACTAGCGTTGCGATCCTGCCCATCAGGTAATTGCGATACGCTGTCTGAGAATCTGTATCAATGTATTCCGTTGCAGTGTGTGTTGCGGCTAGAGCAATGACCACTTCCTCCCTCCGCAGCCAGTATGCCCTGGCTAGCCAGTACTAGGCCATCCATTGTTTTTTTTTTTCGTGCAGTACCGCGACGGCCGTAATTTTCTGCTCGGAGCCCGCAGCATCGACAAAGAACACGCCCTCGCGCCAGCTGTAGTGTCTTTCACGGCTTCGGCTAGTGCATGTCGTCTTGACTGGTGAAAATCGGAGTGAATATTGCTGGTAGGTGGAGCCGCCTTGAATTGTCCTCTTCATGAGGCTGGGATGTCGTTTTTGGTGTCCAGATCTCGGGGTCAATTGATGTTTAAATTGCCGGCCAGTCCGAGTAGTGTGGAGCCACACCACCTGCGGGATGAGGTGTGCCTCTATCAGGTCGTCTATCGTGTTGAGGATGCGCAGTTGTAAGAGCCGTTCCGTCTGTGTCGCAAGAGGGAAGCCCAGGACCTTCTTTTATGCTCTTCTAATTATGACGTTGAGGTTTTGACGTTACGCTTCTTGAGGCTGGGGTAGCGTGCTGCGTAGACGACGCGGCTTACGACAAAAGCCTGCACCAGTCGCAGAGTATCTTCTCCTAGCATACCTGATTTCTGCGTTGTTATCCTGGCGATCATCCTGACGACTTGCTCGCTCACGAGCCGGAGTTTATAGACGGTGAGGAGGTTGTTGCCGTTGTTATTTATGTACAAACCATGTTATCTTGAGGGTCTAAACTTCCTTGATGGGTGAGTTGTCAACGCGGATGTAGATGGTGTCCTGATTCTTGCGTTGACGGAAGACTATATGAGTTCAGATTTTTCGGGAGAGCATGTTCGTCCACACGCCCGTGCATAATTCTGAACTGTTGCTACCTGCTGTTTCTAGTTGTTCTTCAATCATTCCCATATTTCCCCTGGTTGTCCAGATGGTTATATCATAGCGTACAGGGCGTGGCACATGGCCTGCACCTGCTTGAGAAGGGGTCGGAGATTTAGGAGTGCAATGTTGAAGAGAAGTGGGGATAGTACTGCCCCTTGCGGAGTGCCTCTCGAACCAACCTTCACTTGCGTTTTTTCTTTTGTGCCGGTGCTGATGTTGACGGTTCTGCCTGTAAGAAAATTGCAGATGTACGAGTAGACTCGCCTGCCACAGTTTATGCTGTGGAAGTTGTTGAGGATTGTGGAGTGCTTGACCTTGTGAAACGCACCCTTGAGGCCGAGGGCTAGAAGCGCTCGTTTACTGTTTCTGCGTGCGGGATCAATGACTTCTCATTTGAGTTACAGAAGCACTTCATATGTGGACAAGTGTGCCCTGAATCCAAACATCGCTTGCGGCAGTACCACGTTGTCCACAAGATAGTTGGAGAGACGCGCGTGAACTGCCTTTTCCATGGGTTTGCCTGCGCACGACGTGAGGGATATGGGGCGCTAGTTTTCGATGCCGATTTATTGCCGGGTTTGGAGATAAAGTGTACATTGGCTGTTTTTCATGCTTGTGGAATAGTGCGTGTGCTCCCGCATTCGTTTATGTAATCCGCGAGTTGCTGGAAAGCCCCCGTGCCGAAGTTGGCCAGAAGTCCGACCGTAATTTTGCCTTGTCCCGGGGCTATACCTCGGCGCATATCTGTTAGCGCTGCTACAAATTCTTCTAAAGTGAAGCCTCTATCTAGGTCTTCGTTATGTTCCCCCTGGTACTACTTATTGCAGGGTTGTTGGTGCCGCGTGGTGCAGATATTGCGACGCGTGAGTTCATCCATGAGTTCGAGATCCGTACCTTGACTGCTGTGTAGGGCTCAATGCAAACGTATGTTTTGCTCACTCTTCGCCTTGGTGTCTACACGTAGCTTTGGTGTCTAGGCGGCCTTTGAGGTTTCGCACTTTGTTAGCCAATTGGCGCTAGTGAGGTCCAATGTGTATTGGTCCGCTTGAATAGTAAGCTTGGCTATTTGAATTCTGAGTTTCCTATTATGTCTGTTTTTTCCACGGATTAGGAGGTGGTTTTGTAGGAGGTGGTGTAGGAGGTTGTTGTCAACAGCTGGGTGGTCCTCCGTGGTGGCGAGGGTTTTTGTGAGGTTCTCTTGAAGGCCGAGAATGGAGGCCGCCCAATCTTCGTAACTGGTTATTTGTTCTGATGTAGCCACTGTGGTGTCCATCCTGGATGCCTCCCTGTCTGTAATTCTGGCTTTCTTTTGTGGTTTCTGTGTTTTTTGCTTTCGAGGATGGTCGGCAGCACGCAGCTATCGCTGCCTAGGGTGTGTCCTGTATTGAGCCACTCATAGTTTCGGGCATTGCGGTGAAGCGTGAGGTCGGGGGAAGTATCCCGCGTTATTATGGTGCTGACTCGCGTCGGCTGCTGCGGGTCCGTGAGCAGGGTCAGGGCCATGTCAGCGATGGCGGAGAATGAGTTGAGTTGAATTGAGGTGCTAAATGCTACAGGTGGGGTTAGCCTTGCTTTATCTGCCAGCAATTGCTCCACCGTAACGTCCCTTCTATATTAACAATGCCCTAAAGCCTGCCGCATCTAAACAGCTTTGCGCACATTCCATTCTAATAGCACACATTCTCTCCCACAGTCACCATCTATGCATACAATCAATCCACACAGTCCACATCACAGTCTACTCCAGAAGTCCCCATCCATGCATATATTCAGTCATAGTAGAACATAGGCCATTGTAGTGCTACAATACATACACACACTCACTCACAGTATAACGTAGTCCACTCCGGAAGGCACCATCTACGCACACATTCAATCACAGTAGGCCATAGTCCGTTCCTGCTGTCACCATTTAGAAACAAGATCCGTGTCCTGCAGAAATGTTAAAAGAAGGCATGCAGCCTCCCTTCTGCATGCCTGGTTTCCACTCGGGTAGATAATGTCCTGAACTGTACTATGACGGTTCCTGTCTTCTTGAAGGAAGCGAACATCACATACCTTTCCGCGTTGTACTCTGGGCAGTACATAATATAATGTTCGATATCCCCACACACACCACATAAAGAGCAAAGCGGAGACGATGCTATGCCCGTCTTGTGCATCCAAGCAGGAGTGCGATCAGAGGCCGTGCGAATTCGATGTAGAAAGGTCGCCTGAGATCTTCTCAGTGCCTTGGTCACATATGGCTTGTGGGACGCACTCCACAGGGTACTGAAACGATCGAGCACCTTTTTCCTGGAGAGGCTTTTTCCATCTTAGGTACTTTCTTATGGAATCCTTGAGAGAGCTTTATGGGCGAGATTGTCTGCCACCTCATTACCGTTGACTCCTATGTCAGAGGGCACCCATTGGAAATGCTGTGCAGATTCTGCACCAAGCGCAGAGAGCTTATAGACAAGGTGTCAGTAGGGAATCCGCACTCTAACCTCTGAAGGGCAGATTTTGAATCAGTTAGGATGACAACAGGTTGAGCAGGACCAGACCCTAACTTCCGTAAAGCCGCCTCAATAGCAACACTTTTAGCCGTTGTAGAGGATACGACCGCAGTAAAGCGGACGGACCACTTACAGGAATGTAAAAAGCCACTGCGCTAGCTTGTTTGAACTTGTCCACAGAACCATCCGAGAAAATTTGAAGATGGCGGGCATACTCTGTTTCCAAGTGTTCAAGTACAAGCCAACGCGTTGCTGCCAAAGGAGAGCTGCGCTTTGCGCGCACATGGGGAATTGTGACCTTACAGTCGAGGGTCGGAAAAGACCAGGGGGGTTTCAACCGTTTCCTTTGCCTTCGGACATTATGCCTAAAGAACTAAGAGTATTGAGTGCCAAGTAAGCCTTCGACTCATATCTCTTGCAGAGCCGCTGGAGAAGGGATCGCCGAGCTAACGACTCTCCTAGGCGGCCAAAATGCATTAGTAGTCTCTGAGAAGCGACAAGAGGTTTCGATAGGAACTCATGAAGCACTGCCTTATTTGCAGCCGCCTGGGGAACTCCAATGGATCTTCTTAGGCCATTTCTGTGGACAACTTCGAGACGTTCAAGTTGTGATGCCGAGGGGGAAATTAGAGGTAATTGATACATTATGCGACTGACCACCAGCACTTCATGAAGTTTGACCATTGAAGAAGGATGGTTTCCCCATTGCTCACTTGCAATTCTGCGGCTCACATTTAGACGGGAAGGTATAGATGAAACAATCGCGTCTACAGCTTTTCGCCACTGTAGACGGGAGTCAATAATGACGCCGAGGAAACGCGTGTGGTTGAATTGTCGGATGCAAGAGTGACCGAGGTCTATCTTCAACCGCGCTTGACGTCGTCCTACACCTGGAAACAGAACAAAGCCCGATTTTTCCATTGACAGAGACAATCCCACACCTTGAAGGTAAGCTTGTGCCGAAAGTAGAGCCTGTCGAGCTATCAGGGCTAATCGCTTGCGTTGGTAGCCAGTAATTCAAATACAGATGTCGTCAGCATATATTGACATACGCACTTGCCTGCAATTTTTTTGCAACGAATCGGGAAGGCCAGCCATTACAACGTTAAAGATCGTGGGGGAAAGAACACTTCCTTGAGGGACACCTCGTGATAGAACCCTTTGTGTGCTTAACGTACTCCCTAACCGTACACGAACCACGCGATCACTGATAAACTTGTAAATGAATCTTAACATATGACCCTGTAAGCCCATGCCTTGCAAACTGTTTAGAATTGAGCTCTGGAGCACGTTTTCGTAAGCTTTCGCAACGTCAAAAAAAATGAATAAGGTGGAAAGGCCGAAAGCTCTCTGGTGTTCAATTTGACTCACCAAGTCTAAGACGCTATCTTGGGCACTAAGACCTCGGCGGAATCCTGTCATAAATGTTGGCAGTGCCTTGCTGTCCTCAAGCCACCGCGATAAGTGTTCATTTACCAGCGTCTCCATCAACATAGCTACACGGGAGGTCAATGACACAGGGCGATACGAGGCAAAGTCTGTCATGTCTTTGCCAGGCTTCAGTACTGGAACTACATGTGCCACCTTCCATGACGGAGGAACATCGCCAGTCTCTCAAAGTCGATTGATGAAGTTGAGAAGCTCCTTTCTAAGTTGCAAGGGCAGATTATTCAGCATTTGATCGGTGATGCCGTCGGGACCTGGTGCACACCGGCGTCGCAGGCCACTGAGCGCAGTCTGATGCTCACGAAGCGTGAACGGGACGTCCATGATAGACCTGGAGAAAGCAGGTGGTGTATAGATATCTATTCCAGAATTAGCGCGTACGAGTGCGTCTGCAAATTCTTCTGCCAAGCACGCAATAGGTTTTTCCTTGCGTATTGCAAGAGCTTCAAAAGGCTTCGAAGGGCGAGATTCTCCAGCAAGTCTGCCAATAACTCGCCATATTCTTGTCATCGGTGAGAACAACGTCAAACAAGCGCAAAATGAGGCCCATTGCGAGCTGTACAGCTTGCTCGTGTGCCGTCTAATAGCAGAATTGAGCCTATTGAAGGTCGTCTTCAGGTGCCTGTCGTCCTTCTTCCGCACGAGTTGGCGCTCCACCCTTCTCGCTGCGCAAAGGTTCCTGAGTTTTAAATCCGGGGCCGGAAAATGATCAGGTAACTTGACCACCGTAGTTGCTGCTAGCTAACTTGAAATCATTTTGTCAACAACATCACCAGAAACACGTTCTAAGTGCTCTCTGTACTTGTCCCAGTTAACCACATTGCTAATTTTAGTACTATGCATACGAAAGTGGGCAGCAAACACAAAAATTGATAGTGATCACTTCCCATGCGCTCAGGCGCTTTTGACCAACTCACGCGGACGTCAGGTGAATGCAGTGTCAGGTCTTTAACTGTCGCTGAGGCTGGAGGCCGGAACAAATAGGGGCTTCCGTCATTGGCAACACACAGGTCCAAACTGTCAATAACCTCTACGAGTTTCTGTGAATAACCTCTACGAGTTTGCGTCCACGGGAATCCGCGGATGCTACTTTTCTGCCTTTCGCCTCTTCCCTCGGGTGTCCTCATAGGGGGCTAGAAGCATTAAAGTTCCGGAGTTTCCCGGAGCGCATTGTGTGTCAATGTGCATTGTGCATTGCGTGAATAATTGTGTTCCAGAGTGCTTCAAAATGCCCAAGTTCAGGATGTCTAAAGATTTCATGGAGAGTTTGTCTTTCTGGAAAAATGGGATATTGAGGCCTTGGGTATTCGATTGTTACTTGCCGAGTTGTTTTCTGCTGGAGGATGGGGAGCAATCGTCAATAGTTTCTTTAAATTTTCTATTAATTGGCTGCACCGACGCTGTTTGATTTATTATTAATCCGAAGCTAAATTGGCGCCTCATCGAAGATTGCCTGATGGTGCAATAAGCCTCGCAGGAAAATTTTTCCTCCTTCTGTAACTCGCTATAGAGATACACCAGAAAAATTGAAGTTGGTTTGGCGTTATGGGGTGTAACACCTTAAAGCGACTCAGACTACGAGGGATGCCAGTAGGAAAGGGTTCCGGATAACTGCTGCCACCTGTCGTTCTTCAATGTGCACTGACATCGCACATTACACGGGTTTTGTTTGCCTGCATCTGTAGGATAGCGCATTGTAATCACAAATAGACCACTCTAATCGAAAATGGAACTTTCAGAAGCTAGAGATGACCCTTGGGCGATATACAGGTGTTGTCATGATCGGCCTGTTTCGCTAGCAAAATGCGTGAACCGGCTCCCATTTTTTCGTGCGAATACCAGAGGCTACACTACACCGCCATTCACTTCAAACAGGAGGAAGTCCGTTCTTTACGTTAGAGAATTCACGAGTTTTATACGAAAGGCAGAAGGCCAATTCTCCCGGCGATAAATTTGTCGTTTGCTCATGGACAGACTTCAACAGCAAAGCCGGAAAGAACCAGATAATCAATTTTTACTCAGAGGTATAATTCGAAACAGTTTTCCCGAGTGTCGCTTAAAACAAAAGGAAACCTGCGTGCCGGGGTTTGTCCATAATCGCCCATATTCACTGCTCCTTGAACGTCGCCAGTTTAAATGGAGGGGTAACAGCCGTACAGCAGCGCAGAGGTCTTGTTCTTCGGGAGCTATCTCTCCAGGAAACTTAGGAACGCGATGCTCCGCAGAACGTCCCTTTGCCGCCAGTAGTAGTAGTAAGTGTTTATTGATAAAAATATAATAAAAACGAAGTTAAAAGATTTTTGCTCACCCCGGCATCTGCCATCACTGTGTCGGCGGCATCTGAGCTGGGGCAGCGGAAATAAAGGATAGAAGGCAGTATGAAGAAGAGAAATGAAAGAGGTGAGGGGACAGCAAGAAAGGAACCGCCAGCAAGAAAAACTCGACGCCTTTCTAGGTTACACATAAGCGGCTGTGGCACCTCGCGAACAAAGTGCCGCTTTCGGAATTTGTAGCCCACACGTCTCCAGCTTTCTCGTCTGCGAGACAGCCAGCTCAATCAGCATGGAACGTCCAAATGATTGCGGGAAAAATGAGTCTGTGCTTTCGTTACAGCATGCACTGATCTCGCTTGAAGACCTGGGGTCGAATTATAGAACGCTCTCAATCTGAAAACAGTCACAACGCACTCTCAAAGCTTCGATCCTTTTGGTCAGCCTAGGACAAACCTTGACCGTGTTAGGGCCGACGAACAGGCGCTAGGCTTTGAGGCTCCTTCTAGAGTGCCTTCGGCCTGAGAGAGTTCCGTAATTCGGCCTCTACTTTCCGCAGCGATGATTACGACATTTCACATGGATGTGAAAGGGAGGCCGACGGCGCTTACGCCTAAACGCACCTCGGCGACGCTGGCCATCTGTTCGATGATTTTTTTGGGCTGACATAGAGTGCCCACGGTGTCGGCTTCCACGTTGCCTTTAGGGTCGGTGGGATCGAAGTACCAGCGGCCATACACTCCGACAGACAAGTAGAGCGCTGCCGCTCCTACGCCTTGGTGCCGCAGTTTGTCCATGTCCGAGGCGTGCTTAAGGGCCGTCACCTGCACGGTTACGACATGGAGTTTGAAAGCTGAGCAATATTGCTAGATGACGACAAGCATGGGCCTGCCGAAACTGCCCCACGCTGTATCTAGCACGATACCAGCAGTCTTTCAAGCACCTATCGCAACAATAAATTAATTGCTTTTGAGCCATTTGCATTTAACCGATAAAGGGCTGTAAGGCACATGAGTCAGTCATCAGTCAGTGTGCGGCATTATACTGTGTTTAAAATATGGCGAATAGATTAAATAAAGCACTTGATACAAAGGTGACAGGGTACGCAGCATGAAGTCAAAATAAAGATAACGGTTCTGCGACACTTCACTTCATTGAGCTATACGTTTATTTGGCGTTGGACGTAAAGGAGAACGACAGGCGATGACACAGATGAACTGAGGGCCTGTGCTTCATAGCAATCCTTGTATAACAACGCAAAGCAAATACACGCAGAAGAAAGCAAAGCTTCACATTCAGCTACTAAAGGTAATGCGTAATTTGCATCTGAGCTGAACGCTCGCTCTTCTCGGCTTGTTGGGAGCCGGGGCCTGTCTGCTTCCTCCAACGAAGCCTGACCAAGAACCACACAACAGGATTCAACACTTTCTTAAATAACCAGCTCTGAAACTTCAAGGAGAGGGCGACGGCGCCGAGAGAAGGACGCGCCTCCACGGTACGCGTCAGGCTGCGTCTCCCATCCACTCTCTCTCAAGAGTGTTCGAGCCCTCTCGAAAGTCAGTCCGGGCGAGCCGCACTTCGCCAAGATAGCAGGGGCCCCGCGCTGTGCTGCGCCTAAGGGCGCGCGTGCCTTCGAGAACCTTAAAAAAATATTTCTCTTCGGCACGCGCACCACCGCCGCCCAGCATTAGCTATAGCGGCCTTACAATGAGAATGTTATCATCATCATCGTCAATGTATATGCACAGGAAAAGAGACCTTAGCTATTCATGAAGGAAGAGGATAAACTTGCGACACATTTCAGTACACGAGACGTGCGAGAGCTGCGTATGAGCAGCACCCTCCGAGATGGAGCATCAAGGCCGGGATCGCTGAACCTGCCTGGTCCCTGCCGCAGTCGTCTGATCTCTGAGGGTATCAATGAGCATCACTAAAGCCGCCATGCAAATGGACCTCGTCGCGGCGCTAAAACCTGCACGCAGCGCCTACCAATTGCGGCGTCGGTGAGGTCCAAGTTTTAGAAGCAGTCGTGGAGCAAAAGTACGGCGAGCCTTATTCTAGCTTCGTTTCATTCATTGGAAAAATATTAGAAAGATTGATAACCTCTTTGATTACTTTCGAATAATTGTCAGCCTACAGTATGCGATTCGTTCGACGTATCGATTAGGAGGTTATTAGATTCGCTAATCGAGTTTTCAGATTTTATGCACTGCTATATTTTTTTTTTCCAGCCAGATGTCGATGGCAGCGGAGCGGGTCATTCAAATGAACCGCACCCATTGCTTGCTGAAGACGGACAAGCAAATTTAATTGTGATCGATTCACAGATATAAACATGCTCGGGAGGGCCCCGTCAGCTTAGCCTGCTTCATCTTTTCAAAGAGATGCCATAGGTATTTGCGCTTAGGCTCAGACAGCATGTGTATATTTGCAAATAGTTCACAATAAAACTTGTTGGAAGTTCAACGTTCCTCCTTGCCTATTCTCCGTACGTTTTTCTCCATTTCGCGCTGCTGTCATTACTTCCAGATACGTACCCACAAGTTTGATTCGCAGCGTTAGTCACTTTAAGATCGGTGCCCTGTAATGGCAGCGAAACACACTGCAATGGCTCTACGGTCCTCAGTGCTGGATCCGCACTTGGGACACCTACCCCTGCATTTTGTTGACAGAAAAGAGGCTTCGCTCACCAGGCTGTAGAAATAGACGCCTTTGCTCTCCTCGATGTCCGGTGGTTCCAGGAATGTGGGTGGCACAATAACGCACGCATTAAATCGGCTGTCATTTTCTACAAAATGTGCTTTGGAAATGTAGATGTCTGGCACCATAACATTCCTGTCAGAAAACGAGAGATATTTCCACAGCTTATCATGGTCTATAGCTTAACATCTAGAGTTGAGAGAGTTAACTCTTTACGCACTTTGCACGAAAAAGGGCCGGAAAGGTAAACTATGATGACAAGAAACACACATGATTAGGAAATCGACGCACTAGCAAAGGGCACTTTATTTCTTGTAAGAGAAGAATAAGCAACGTCGTTAAAGCGATACGCACCCACAAATTCTCTATAATCAGCCACAACAGTTAAACCAAAGAGCTGAGCAGGAGCAGTAGCACTTCTCGTTATTGTTTTTTGTTAAGAGCTGCAGCTAAAATATGTAAACCCCATTCATCGATAAATGTTTCTGAGAAATCATTGACACAGGAGTTACCACGTTTTTTTTATTATAACGGGAATACCTTAATACGGGAGCGCTTATTAGAACAGGGATCTTTAGGAACTCCTCTGCACATTTATGTGGCCAACAGGAACACCTTTAAGACCGAAAATCTGTTCCGTATTGATGCTTACAAAGTTATCATTTAAACAACTTTTTTATATGATATCTACTTTCAAATGCTGCTTTCTCATGCGCGGGGCCCAGCAGAGGTGGGTAAAGAGTTTTTTACGAAAAAATAACATATACATAACCAGATAATATTCAAACATGCCAGCAGTAGCGGGTACAGCTTTTGAATGCAGGAATAAAATGGAAATAACTGAAGAAAAGGATATATTTTTGTCTGTATCAAATGTAGGGCGCACAACAAGACATCGGAAGGGAAAAAATGGCAGTGGCTTAGCTCGTCTATGCCAGGATATATTTAGCGAAAGCAAGTGTGAATCTCCCCGGTTGGCCTTGTTCACATAGTCCACAACGTATGAAGACCAGGCATAAACGTCCAGTATGATCTGTATGTCCATGTTTGATTTCAGCACCGAGGCTATCCAAGGATTGAAGGGGTCGCGTCACTCTTACGCCTATTTTCTAGGTTAACGGCACGTTGTTCTTCGGTTTCTTGAGCCCGCCGCTGAAGTCTCTTGGTCGCATTCCATCGCTCATCACGGGCCGTCTTCAGAGAAGCAGGACTCAGGTCTCCCCTCCGGCTGATGTCGCTGCTGCTAGCGGTCGAGACACTGGACGTTAAACGTGCCTGTCTCGCGTTGGCATATTCTCGGCGGCGTTTGGTCAGTCGGTCGGCGCGCTGTTCGTCTGTTTCCTGGGCGATTCGTTTCCTTTTCATCTCGTTCCACTGTCGATTCCAGGCCTCCTCCAGCTTATCAGAATTGTCGTCGTCCACACTGTCGCCTCAACTGTGGTTGCGGCGCCCGCCAGCTCTCCTTTTCAATCCTGTGACATCTTATCTCCCATGCGACGTAGCTGTCGAAGCGAGCGGAGACGAGCGCAACGACGAGGAACGCGGTGTCACGTGCTACCAAACGGCGGCAGAGGCGAGCGGCGCAGTGTGACGTCATGCCAGATGGCGCGGCGAGCGTGCGAAGCACAGTTACCTTCCGCGGCGAGGCGCGCGTTGTGACGTCACGTGCCTCGATGGAGTACCGCCACGGCGAAATCGTGAGTTTGCGGCCAATAAAGCTTTCGCTTTAATAACTTTCTTTACGCAAAATGACAAACTTTTAGCCAATAATATCATAATTGCACACATCCTTCAATGACGTTTGGCAGCAGCGAATGAAACACTTTACGCCAATCTGTTCTCCTGCTTTTTTAAGGTTGTGGGAAATGGCGTGAATGCAAAGAATAACTGCAAACTTTTTCGCGAAGAGCGTGCTTGAATTGGACCGTCCTTCTTTGACTTTCAGTGCATTTTCATACGAGTAATGGAATTGCTTGATGAATTGTCTTATGCGACGGATCTGGTGTTTAAATCTACCTGCCAGGTAACGCTCTGAGAACCTTTAAAGTAGGGTAGGGCGGGGTAAAACGAGGCAAAAATTTGGAAACTCCATCCTGTTTTTGCTCTTATTTCAGAACCCGAAAACGTTGCACAGGATCCTTCCTTGGCATCTTAGCTAAGTTGTCAGCAAAACTAAGAAACCTTGCAACATCACAACTATGAACATTGATCCATTATTAAAAATTCCCATTCGTCTCATTTTGCCCCGGCCTGCGGGGCAAAACGAGACATTTTGTCAAAACCAAACAAAATTAGTTCTTCCACTCGGAGCACTTGAAATACAATCCATGGGGCCCTGCGCACTCTTCGTGAGCCCACTCGTGACACATCGTGCATTGGATCCACACAGAACGAGGCGCTGTGTTGTTTCATAATTCTTAGCGCACGAGGCACTCCCAGTGACATTGGTTGCTTGTTAATCGCTTCGCAGAACATTTTACTTTGAGTGCGATATCCTGCGATTGAACACTGCCACCAACAGCCCTTTCGTTCGATTTCCCGCTTCGTTTTCTTGATGCCATACTTGGCTCCTTGGAAGGTTTTGCTGCAACTAGCTTCGCCTTGTAAGGGGATGAGGTCAAAACGGTGCTTGTCGCCGACTTCCCTCTTTTTACTTTTTCTATAACAGGAACAGGAGAAAGAGCTTGAAAGGTCGTGTCACAATGAGCGGGCTCTTTGTTGTCTTCGGTAGGAGTAGGTGGGGAGCAGTTAACGCGGGATTCTGGGTGTTGACCGCAAGTCTGTAGTCCCTCTGTGCTTGTAAACGGCGCTTCATCGATCACAGGATCATCCAGTGGCGCACGTCAAAGTGGCCGGCCAACCACCACACTTCCGCAATGTATTGGTTATGTTACAGATGTTTCCTGATACTTCAAAGGTTTTGCTTACCAGCTCACCTACATTCTCCATCGTGATGCGACTCCCAAAGTTGCTCAGCATCCACTCCCGGCATGGGTTGTTGTAGGCAAATTTGAACGCTTTGAAAAAGCTTAGGTCAAGTTGCTGTCGCTTGTGTGTTTGATTCAAGCTGGATCGTGCAAAGCACGTATGAACCATGCGACTCCAGTCGTTTTGCTCGCCGTTAAAAGGCATCCTTAGTCACAGAGAAGGCTTTCGGTGCAGCGCGAATAGAATGTTGTCGCTGGCGCACGCTTTCTCGAGCCTTCTTCATATTGGCCTCGCTCCATGCAGCCCTCGTCGTCTTTCGTCTGTACGTGCGGGCAATTCTTCAAAACGAGACAAAAAAAAAATCAGAGCTAAAGAATGCAGTTTGCGCGAGCAGAGACTGCAATTGCTCGCTCCAAGCGACGAACTGTCGCGCTTTGCCCTTTTTATAGGCTTTTACTCAATCAATTTTATAGTTATGAATATTACCACATAGGGAACTGTAATTGTTTCCACAGCTAGCCAAGGAGATTCAATAACAAAACAAATAAGAACCTTGTCGCAGAAATTCACTGCTACGCTTCTGCACAGGTCCAAAGAAACGGTACGTCAGATTTTCGCACTCTTTCGGTGGGACAGACACTCAACGAAAGTCGCTCCAGAAGTTTTTCGGGAAGTGAGCAACGCAAGATTGCCGCCGTTTTTAACATACATTTAGTGGACAATTAGCGGCACCTAAAGGTTGTTTAAGAAACCTGTTTAATCTTAAAGATTTTGCGCTAATGTCGCTAGACGTGACATGTCTCATTTTGCCCCATGTCTCATTTTACCCCGCCCGAACCTAGGTAAGGCGAGTTATGAAACTGCTTCTTTCTGCCACTATACAGTGGGAATATAGGAATTAAAGTATAGGTTTACTCGCAATTGCCTGCAGTTCACAGAACCAGCGACGGTGAGAAATAAATCCCCACTCAAAATTCTAAAAATTAAGGGAGCGCCTATTTATCACTTTGTGATGACAATAAGCTGGCATTAATTCTTTTCCATGCTAGAATAGCAAGGAGGCTGGCATAGGGGAACATGATTATTGGCGATGTTCGCATTAATAAGCGAAAGCTGAGTAATGCGCACCCTCAGGTAGCCGGTTCCTCCGCCCGCGTAAGACACTCTTATGTCCACGTTAGCCACTTTTATGGGTTGTCCGGTAGGTCGACCGGTGCGCTGCAGCCATCGCGCTGGAGGCCTGGACTTACGGAACCACTCACCGGAGTCGACATCGAATAATTTCGATCGGAGGTCAAGTTTTTAATCATTATCATTCATTTTCATTCATTTAGTCTGGCTTGTTCACGTGGCGTTCATCTTTCAGCCTGTCCTTACTTTTCCCTACAAGTGGAGGATTTCCCTCTGTACTTTAAGCCACCTGCCCACGTGGCCAGTGGCTCCTCCCCTTTTCTAGCCTGCAGTTGGAGAGGGATATTTCACTCCCCACATGGGTACCTGCCAACGTGGCAGGTGACAGCTGGCAGGTGGTCCCTACAACACTATAATGCTGGGCGCTGCTTTTCTTTCACGGTGGAGCTTCAAATAATGACGAATTAATCAATTTATTCTTTGACCGGAGGTTTGTGAGTGAGAACTAAAGGATACAAGGCAGTTTTAAACACGGGCGACTTGTGCGATAACTCAATGTCTAACTTTGACTGCTCAGAATTTCTAAACGCTAAAAGTCATACAAAAATATCAAGGCCTATAATAAATTTGCGCCTACTAAATGCTGTCTGAAGAGGTCTGCTTTTTAGGCTAAAATGTTTAGAGGGACAGTTAAGCTCCGCCTGAAGAGTATCACGTGGTAGCGTTAATAACTCCCTACAGCAGCCTTGGGTCCTCTTTACATAACACTTCAAAGACACGGACACTGTCGGACAACACGCAGACCATGTCAAACCAGGTCAAATGAACAGACCTTGGGGGCCTGAGAGTAGCGTGTCTGATTCGGGATCCAAATGACATAGGTTCGAGTCCCATCTGAGCCAAATTTTATATTTATTTATTCAGTTTAGTTTACAGTCCTAAATCTCAAGCACGTTCGATTGATTGCGCGACCTTTTATTCACAATTAATGGCATGTTTTAATACCGTTAAAATCCGCCGCTTTATGTTTGGCGTCACTACCTTTTCGATGAATCGTCATTTTTTATAACGCCGGCGGAACGGGAGCTTGAAAGCAATCGCTTTTAAAATGCCGCTTAAAACGAAGCCGATGCATGACCCTAAACAAACCCCTCTTCTTAGAAAGAAAGAAAGCAAGAACATTTTCGTAGAGAATGGAAAAAGAACGTCTTCTTCCATTCTGCAGGAAGGCTTCACAAGTCCATTCCAGTAAAATATAGTTCAACTGTGTTGAATGCAAATAGTAAGCACCAACTCCAGTAGTTAGACCGCCGGTGTCGATGTATACCTAATTGTTAAGTGAAGTATACTCTTACGAGAACAGGTTTTATTCTGCTAGGTGGTCGGTTTTTATTACGCAATATGATGGTCCTGAAGATCTAGGCCAGAAAAAACGACAGGACAATAGGACCAAACTGTATCGTAGGCCTGTCGCTTCTCCGCATAACTATTCACGTTCACGTACTAATATTTGTCAAAGCAATGTGCCTCACACTGCAGGCGCAGTCCGTATAGAAATTATTAGCAATTATCGTTTTCGATGTGTTGTGAAGTTATGAGCCATTTCATCTTTTTTAGTGCGTTTTTCAAAGTGAACTTAACAGTTTGATTCTTTCTTCTCATGCACTTCACGGTATTAATTACGGTGTTAATACCGTATTGATCATGGTATTGATCACGGTATTAATAAAGCCAACAGCAGCCGGGAGTAAAGAACGTGATAAAAGCGGGCTATCAGGCATTCACATTATGATGCCACACCGAAGACGTGTGTGGTATACATCGACGTCAAATTCGAAGATCTTCGGATTTAAAATCCAAACCCAATGCTGCATAAAACTAGTGCAATAGTAGCCGCACCTAGAAATGGCTTCAAAGGAACTTAAACCGGAACCGAACTTCAGCTTTTCTACAAACGGTTTCGTTCTTACGCTAGAAGAATCGAACGGCTCTCTACTCGAAAGCAAAACCGGCGGGTGGATGGCGGTACTGGGAATAGAAGCGAGCACCTCCCGAATGCGAGGTGGATGTTGTACCACGATGCTATCGCTTCGGTTAAACTCCCACTTTTGGGTAAATTTCAAAACTGGTGCGATGCCTCCTATTCGGCTCCGTGCTCATAACGTAGAAAATTTCTCGCACAGGTTTATGGCTAAAACATAATGAGGCATTTACCTGAATGCAGCCGCAGCATCGGTCGCTGATATTATGTCATATTTACTTGACCACGTAGATGCTATAACGGTGTATATGGGTCGTTCTGGTGTCCTTTTTTCTGCTAAAAAGTTCTTAATATCCTAGAAGGAGATAAGATTGCTGTCATCAAAGACAAATTGTTTCACAGTTTTTCGCAGGAATCTATTTTTATGCTTAAGAATGAAAATGGGGCTAAATGTAGTTTTCAACGTAACATCATCAAGGGAGCCATTTCAATTAGATTATTGAACTACCCCGTGCAATATCTTTGGATTAGATTACGTTATAGCGTTATTTCCACCAATGTAGGAGGCCTTCTACTCCCCGCACCTGGATCGCAGGCCTGGGGGGTGGGTGCGGGGGGCCGGGACCTCCTCGTCTAAAGACAGCTCGTTTCTGGCCGGATGAGACCTCGCAGCAGGTCTTCTCTACTCTTAATATTGTCCCCAGCGGCCGGGGATCTGGGGCATTCCAAAATTATGTGATCGAGGATCCCCCCCCCCCCCCCCCCCCACCGCAGGTATTGCATTTATCGACTTTCCTATCATCTATATGAGTGCAAAACAACCAGACAAGGTTCGCAAAATTTTCGAACTGTAATCGTCGCCAGGCACGGCTTCTTTATTCTTTAAGCTTGGATCCGGTGGTGGCGAGAGACGTCTGCCTAACCAATAGTTCCTGACGATTTCCGCGCATGTTTGCAAACGTTCGTCCATCCCCTGGTAGTCCCTGTGTCCAAGCCAACACAACCGTTCCCGGTAACGAGGCGGCCCATGCGTTAGTCCGAGATCTTTACTTCCGGGTACCCGTAGTGCAATATCTGGGCCAGAGACGTGTGACGCATCCAGCAGGGTTCAATATCCTCAGTGCGTAAAGCTAAAATGCTACCGATGACAACGGTAGGCGAAAATAGGTGAAGCTACCGCTATCCGCTTCTCTTCCACCCTTCCAACGAAGTATGAGCTAGAGAGCATACTGCTAAGCATGTAGAAGAAGTTGAAACATGCTGAATTACTAGCAAGCAAACTTCGCAACACTTCATTCCCTTGGGTTAGAAGATAATCTCGCGATGTCATAGTGAATATCTTGCTTTTCTGTTTGTTTACTTATTTACTTTCTGCAGCGCTTCGCGCCTGCTGCATCATAAGGTTCAAATATCATACAATTACTTTCGTTTCAAAGACTGGAAAATATTCCTGCTACAACTGTAGCTGTAAAGAAACTTAAATCCTCTCCCAGAGTGGGCCGTACAGTTAGGATTCAAAAGGCTGCTGTTTAACTCTCCTGCAACCTTGACACGGTTGTGATTACTTGTGTGGCTTTAATCGCTGTTAAGTCAAAGCGTTTTCTTCAGATTTCTTGCCTACCGCATGACTGTGAGAAGGATATCTATCTTGTAGCGCTGCCTCATTGCTAAACTTTAACACAAAGACGATTTGGAAAGCCGCAGCTTTCACAACATCCATTGCAGTCGCGCAGTGCTAAAGTTTTGTTTACGTGACCACTGTTCCCTTTTTTTCGCAGATTTCAACACTTGCCGGCTCATTCCGGTATTCCTTAGTAACCTGGGCGTGTCTAGAAAACGCGCCAAAAACTCGGAACTGGAGGTTTATTGCTTTTTCAAGCCAACGCTAGTCCTCATACGGGCACAATACCTGCTCGACTGAAAGCTCGCTCTCGTAATGAGAACCCGGTTTGCTTGGTGTTATTGACGCTGAAGAACTGTTCTCAAAAGTCAAGATATTGCGAGAGCGGAAATGCATTGCGAGCGTAAGCACCAGATGTAGTGCTTATAGGTTTCTCAATAAATATAGGTTTCTCAATAATCTTGAAGGCGCCGTATAAAAAGTGCTAATAATTTGTTGCTGAGTGGCTTCCGAGCTGGAAAAATAATTAACTCAGCACAAGCAGTTCACGAATTGGTTGAACTCAAATCAGAACGCAAAAACACAACAGTAAGGAGGGCGCATAATGCGCATTGAAGCAATTCCCACTATCAATCTAAGATAAGCACTCACGTGAAGCTGAAATGGGGAATTTCAGCCATGTGCTGTGACACCAAAATTAGGTCTATTGGTTTTAAGTGAGTACGTAACCTGCACTGAACAATATCTGCACACATTCAAACCATTCTGATGCACAGATACTACTACTGGCCCACATGAGCTAAGATTCCTGCACTCTCTAAAGCATGCATGCCTTAACCTTTTTATTGTCGCGTAGGAAAGTCACAGACGAGAACAGCTTTGCAATACTAGAAGCAGTGCATGTAATTTTACTTCTGTATTGGACCCACCTACTTTTCAAATGAACTTTTAGAAAAGAAGAAGCGTTCAGGGCGACGGCACATACTCCTGGGAAAACCTAAGTGCATTTTATACTTTCGTCTGCAAGGTTTTCTAAGCGTCACAGCGACTACATCTGCACGAGAAAAAGCACCAGAGCTAAAGTGTCAGGATAAAAAGTTCAGGTAAAGATTGCGTGGTCTCTTTTTAACCGCACACAATACTTAAGGTATAAATGCAGTGCTACATACAAAGGAAACCGAGATGAGAGTGTCCTTTTAATTGCCAAATATGAAAGCTTTTTCATGCACCACCATTACTTCAATGACAAACATTTACCTTGAGAATGCCCAGTAACTCAGCCATACTTGTAGCGTCGGAAAGATACGGGTCAGTATTTAGATATCCGTAGTGGAATATCCTCCGACTGAAGAGGTTCTCGAAGTGACTCTTAGAAGAAGCGTTCTTTACAATTTCCATCATTAGGTCTTTCTCCCTGCGGGGTATGCAAACAGTCAGCATATACAATTGTGATAGAAAAGCTGTTGATAAATCGAAAGGAAATAAAACATTGAATTGCGCTACATTATCGAACCCGAAACGCGGTATCAATAACAACGTCCAAAATAAAAATAATGCAATTAAACGGTCAGGTCTTGAGAGTCTACCAGACTAATGATGAATACAAATGAACACAGTAATGATGAATAGAATTTCCTTATATCTAGTGAGTTTAAGTGACTAATTTCAAACTGCACTTGCAGACAGGGAGGTGCTGTTTTTTTTTAATTTGTAAGAGTTGAAAGAACTGTTCGATGCACGTGCTAGTGATATAAAAAAGCGAATTCGCCTGGAATTTACCCACCAAGCTGGCCGCCAAACTGACAAGTAAGAACGTCTGGTACGTACAATGGTGCATGGGCACCTCAGCGATCTCAATACTGAAAAGAGGATGGAGTCCTGTGCGAAAGACAGTGGATAAAACGGTGACATTTTAACTTGTTCATGAGGTGAGCTAGTTAGGACAATTAAGCACTTAAGCTGGTTTTCTCAAGATGTGCGCTAGCGACTGCTTTGAGTAAATCCACCCTCTAAGGGCAACATCACAGTTCCCACTAAAATGTTTTGAAATGCGATAACTGCGCCCTCTTCAAGCCATGCGTCATACTCAGTATATTCGTTCAATCAAATCTCTCCAGTTATTTGTTCTTGTTTTATAGCCTGGGGACAAGAAACTTTCAACTGAATACCTTATTGGGACTAATTAGCTGCCTTCCGCAACGTTCGGCTGACAGGTCCATCATCGCTTGGAATCTCGCATGAGTTACAGCTGTCATCCAACCGTTGTCCATCGACTGCAGTTTTTTCTAATATGCGTGCGCCATTGTTCTGGACGTGCGACACACCTTTCGTCTTAGAGATACCAGCTCTGCTAATGAAGTCTTCGTGTTTCGTGCTACCCTGGAACGCTATCGGCGAAGGACAACACTCTCCATGAAATTCTGATCGATGTCAGAACCTCAAGCACAAATTCACAGGTCACAACCACCTTTTATAGTTACGTGCCCTAATGCGTCTGCCTCTCCTTTCATCAGTTTAACAGAGCCGGAAGAAATCACTGGTCTGCTGAACGACTCCAGCAATAAAATGGTAAAAAACCGCTTTTCCTTTCCAATGAACCTTAAGTAGGTAATATTTAAACTACGCTGTCTTTCTTTACTTCCCTGCAAATATATGCCATCACATTACTCCTGAGGTTTCTGAGAAAGGCCTCCTGCGATTCAATAGTAAAATGGCGACCACGCAGCATTTTGTTCATGACACTCCACAGTGACGCACTCAAGTTTTGGGAAGTGCTGAAAAGCACGACAGTAACACATGCACCTTTTCAATCTTCGAATTAAACAGCGCGTGTGTGAAAAAAATGGAGGACGCATAAGCTTCGCCTTTAAGAGCGGAACGCGAGAGCGTGTTCTTGAGTTGCCAGGGAGTCCACGGAACAACATCGCCCGTTCGGCGCGCACCTTGACCGCTGGAAACACCTTGGAACTCATTTTTCATTTTTTCTATTAGTTCAATTAGTTAACTGATCAATTACGCATTCTAAATTTTATCAAATAGCACCACCAAGCATTGGCTTTTCATTCTCAGCATTTCGACACCTTCGAACTCCCCCTCTCCCATTTTTTTCATTTCTTTATTTGATCAGTTATTACAATGATTTAAGTAACTTGTAATTGCCTATGACGCACCAATCAATCACCAATCACTGGAACCACACATTACCATGATACGATTCCTTTTACGCAGCCCAGAATTATTTCCGACACGCGGTGCAGACTACTACAACGCCGACACGTTTTTGACCGAACGAGCTGTCACGTAATATTTGCAGCACAGGAAGTGAAATCATGCCCGGCCATTCTTCTTAAGCCACCAAATATTGTACCTTTGACCTAAAAGCAGCAAGCTCTCTGAACATGAATATTCCTCCCTTAGGTACGATCACAATAAATCAACGTGCATCGGTCCGTGTGAAGTTTAATCTATGATCGCCAATATTCTGACGCTAGAACTTAAAGTCCAGAGCTTTTCCTTTTGCAAAAATGGTTTTATGGTTAACGAGCGTTTAACGTCCCAAAGCGACTCATGTTATGCGGGACGCCGTAGTGAACGGCTCTGGCAATTTCGATCACGTTAGGTTGTTTACCGCGCACTGACATCACACTGTACCCAGGCCTCTAGAATTTCGCCTCCATCGAAATGCGAACGCCGCGTCCGGGATCGAACCCGCGTATTTCGGGTCAGCAGCCGAGTGCCACAAAAAACGAGCCACCGGGGCGGCAATTTTTTCAAAAATGCATTAAATAAAGAACACATCTGGACATCAAAAGATAAAATAACTGACCTTTACGTCGTGCACTGACTAAGCGCAGAGCACGTGAGTGAAGCGTTCAGATTAGTCATCTGGGCAAGTTTATTTGGTGGCATCGTAGAAATGCAAGGTAAGCAATTATATTTTCAAGCAGCTACAGGGGACAAAGATTAGGCCGTGCTCGAGAGTTAAATGCAAGAATCCTAATGCTTTTAGATATGGAAAATGTTTCTAAATAACTTAAAAAAAAGGTAAAGAAAAAGCATGACGTCGATATGCGTGCTCTTTCTGTAGCAGTTGCCATGGGCTTAGCTTTAACACTTTTTCACTTACGCGGCCGCTAATAACAGTCTATTGGTCGCTAGTACTCTCGTCCTGGTGAGTATACGGAGAATCTTTGGCAATTATCATGATTTCACGACTATACGTGAATGAAAAGCCGTTCCCAGTATCCCGCATACGGCGCCGCTTCGTAGCTGGCCCGCGTTTTGCAAGGATCGCCACCACTTGTATATAAGGGCGCAATACTGTAACGTTCTCTGCGTACCGCGACTGCCATGTGGGACAGTGCGGCGTGCTTTCAAAGCCTGGCTTTCAAAGTCTACGCACTCCTTCGAGCGATAACGAGTGTATATACCTTATCGGATGAAGGCAGGCCATGAAAGTTGCGCTAATGTTTGGAGCCAGGGTTATACTCTGTATAACTTACGTCATGATAAACATACAAAGCCTAGACCGAAGGATGAATTCGATAAAGCGTTTTATTGCTTCATTAGTTCGATATTGTATTAGCCCTCATGAATTTATTTGCATTTATTCACACTATCAAAGAGTCGTGGCAGCTTTTTCTAAGCATAATTTCAACTCATAACGATTTTGCATAAAATAATACTAGAATATTATTCACCAATATTTGAAATGAAACTACGAGCATGCCCTAGAAACCAGCCCCAATAAAGAACTATGCTAGTTTCTGTCATTTTGAAGTCATGAAGCAAATGAATTTTCCGCTAGGAAATGCGGTTGCGATTTACTTCTGCGACTAACGCTTCAGCCTATTACGGCGTTAAGAGTAAATTTTCTACCCTCTTGAGATATGAATCCCTCGGTTTGTTACAGAGCTGAAGAAACAAACTAAACGGCCGATTAGCTTCTGAAGGAGCACCTACTAAACGATCAGCTCTCCGCTTTACTGAATGTGGTGGACCAGCTTTTTTCTTTCGTGTGATCTTTATTAAATTGAGTGTAAACACAGCAGTCCAGTGACCGAAGAGGGGGCAGAAAAACTTCATGCGACGTAGCAGTCTTGATTCTTGCTTTTAGGTGGCACTGGTGATGCCAAGGAGAAACGGAATTGAATAGAAGATATACTTTAGCAGCAACCGAGTAGTTTTGACTTATAGTTATGTTTCGTCAGAGTATCGGCAGTTGTGTTATGTCTAAGCATTGAGCACGCAAAAGCATCAACAGGGGTGTGAGCATAATAACGGCTTCGCACTACAGGCTGCAAAGCTGGCCTCACACTGCACCCCCCCTCCCGCCCTAATTGACATCCAGAACTCACTCGCTGTCGAAGGCGACACCGTACTCAGTCTTCCTGTGTTTCTCCGCCATGTTGAAAAAGTGCTGCACTTGGGGAGCGTACGGTCCACTCAAGTCTTCGACCCGTGATACTGGCATCTCTTCGAGGAAACTGTAGTCGCACAGGCCGTCCTCAGGGTACACTGTGCTCGCCTTGATGTCGGGGCCAAACGTGCACACCAGCGACTCCACCGGGACGGGTCGATCTGATGTTTTCGAGACAGATCGAAGCCTGTTTTCTCAAATCACTTCCAAAGCGGCAGAGGAAATGATCCCCAACCGCTCGGTTGTACTAGTCGATGCTGTACGAATTTTTATTTCAAATGTATAAAGCGTTGTTTTTGGAACAGAATTCAAAAATTGGTCTTAAGTTTACGTTGCGTTGAGAAACCTCATTCTGCTGGCTACAAAGAGTGTCCTGTGTGATTGCATGGAGCGAAGTGGCCAGCGGTGCCGTTTTACCTCTCCATGGTAATCTATTTGCCAGAACACGTGCGAGAGAAGCTATGAGAGTGCACATTCATTATTCTTATCCAAGATGAGTTCCAGCTGCGCTGTTACAGTACAGCTCAACCATAAATTTGGTGCTCACCGTAGTAATGTTTAGATATACGCCTCCGTTGAATATCAATAAAAATGCCTTCACATTAGTGCATTATTGGGCTCATACAACCATGCGATAGTTTCACAACTTACTCTAATAAGAAAGCTAAAACTTGTAGCATTAACTACGGTTGGATATAGCAGTACTGGAAAGCATGCGCCACGCGGTAAAGGTGATGTACTTTGAAAGGCTGGTCTCAAGATGACGCATTCGCAATATTTTATCGGTGCAAGCGTATATAAACACTTACCCGGTACTGCTATTGCAGCGCTTGCTGTAATAGAATGATGTAAAGTATTTTTCGATTCAAAACAAAAGATAGAATACCTTCCTCGCAAAGCTCAATGTTTGATATGCAATGTTGCGTTAGGGGTCTGGCAGGTGCTATAAAGATGCCACAAGTTCATGCAGCTAATTAGAGAAGAACCAGATGAATTTTGCGCACGCAACGATAGGGGAAAAAACTGGCAGAACTGGGACTGGACGCACTGCTCCAATTCAACTAACATCAGGTGATTAAAATGCAGGAAATGGCGTATAACGCTTGGCAAAAAGTGGAAATGGAAAGCGCCTTGTGTTCCTCGACACAGGCAGCAATACGACACGAGTGGTTGCAAAACAGAAGCACGTTGATGGTCACTAGTTCCTCTGGTTTAGACACCTTTGCGGATCGGGAAAAAAGGGAAGGACACAAGGACACAGCTACGTCTCCAATTGTCTTGGTGCTTTAAGGGATGCGATACGAGTTACAGTAGAGAGCCATCGTGCAAATCTTGGTCCGATGATCAACGTGTTTAAACACATAGACTAAGCTCAGACAACAGGAGGCAATCTTCCAGCAAACCACCAAGCGAGTTTCCAAGACTGAAGTTTTTTTAAGTCAGTGTGGGACAAAAGGTCTTGAGAAATGCATGCTGCCTTTTAAATGTAGCATAGTCATACCTATTGCTTCCTTAATAAATAATAAAAATTAGAGCTCTCTGGCTATAACTGCTCTTCAGAAAATATAGGACTTTGCCCCTCCACTGCCATTGCCACTGCCCTGTGGAAGCCTCTGATAAAGTGGGACATGCGTGTGCCATTGACCACTGAAAGACATACGCCTCATAGAGTAAAAATGTGTGTTTACAACCTGAAGTGAACTTCGTGCAAGCATACAAACAATTCACAGAACATAAAACCTATTTTATATCACAATATAGTCAAGAAAAGTAGATGCTACATCCACTCTCTGTCGACATTCGTGCAAAACACATATGTATGCCTCTAGCAGGCTACTTTCCGTTTTGAAAACGAATGAAGCAAATTGCACAAAAAGGCATTCCTCAAACTTTCCATGGAAATTGTGCTCTCTCTGCTCGTCTTCGATAGGCACCAGCTGATTACATACACATATATAAATAATTAAAACACCGAGGAAATATAGCCCTAAAAAGTTGTAGAATGTATGTTGCAGAATGTTTGACGAAGCATTATGGACAAGACAGAAAAACAGAACATTTAGGGAGCAGTGAGTGAGAAAAACCTTTTCACACATACCACTCATGATTTCCAAAATGGAGAGTGCGCCAAAATCGCCACCAAATCACGTGCAGCGCTCGCGAGCAGAACGGATTTGTTAGAGATAAGGGTATGTGCGGTCACCACGTGAATACCATTGAAACAAAAGCAGAAAAAACTTCTTTGTACAGCCCCGCTATGGCGCTAAAAGCATGAAGGCAATGAATGGAGAGGTGGCAGCCTCATAATTGGAAACGTAGCAAGGAAAAAAATGGAACTTGAGCACCGCTGTACCGCAAAGGGTGAAAAGAATATTCATGTACTCTACTAATCGCGCAGGCCCAATAGCGTGTGCTATCTTTGTTAGAAGGATTACGCTATATACTGGGGAAACATAAAGATCTGCTCTGGCGCTATGAATTGTTTTTTTTTTGAACAACAATTTAACCCTTAACTTTTGTCTCATAATCTGAAAAGTTAGCTTGTACTCGAGTAGTGATGTGTCCTTGCTGGTCTGGGCGCATGGTTACTTGTGGCGTGCAAGAGACTATTGAACATGTTTTCGTGGTGTGTCCAGCATATACACGTGAAAGACTCGTGCTTGCATCTGTTTTGAAGTCTATGGACACAAGGCGCCTCTGGGAGGATTTGATCCTCGGGGCTTGGCCAGATATTTTGAATACTGTACAGGCGACGCGAGCGCTCTCACGCTTTTTAAGCGACACGGGCCTAGCCTCGCGTTTGTGATGTTAGAAAGTTCGCCTTTTTGTTTGTTTAATTTTTTATTTTTTATGTATTTTCTCATATGCCTCCTCTCATCATCACCCTCATCACAACCCTTTTTTTCTCTTCTTCCCTTTCCCCAGTGCAGAGTAGCCGGCAGATAATTTTCAGACAAACCTCTCTGCATTTAGAGTCAATAAACCATCTCTCTCTTTCTCTTTCAGTTTTTGTGTTTGTTCTCGTCTTATGCACTGCTTTCTCTAGTCATAGGTGTGTGGCTACATTGAAAGTATTCCAAATAATCGTAAATCTATGAGCTGCCGGCGATAACCGGAAGTCCGCCGCGAAATGACAGCGGTAGCCATGGTCCCACATATCTTAGTGAAATAACCTTAAAAGAAATCCATGCGAAAGACAGTTTTATGGTATGGTTTTTGTCTATCAGCGTTCCATCTCCTATTCTGCTTGGTGCGTAGCGCTAAAGTCCTCCGACCTTCTGGCGGTGTGCGACCTTACCGCCGCCTGCACAAGCCCAGATTTTCTGGACAAAACTTTCGAACATAATGTAAGCGGGCATTTATGAAAAGGATCTGGGATGACGGGACAAGCTGCGATAAATGACCGGGGTAAACCAAGTCGAACACAGACGTCAACTGCGGTAGAAATTCTGCTGAGGAGCATGCTCAACTTCGTCTCTTCACGAATGTACGTCTTCTTTACAATCGCCCCTGGGGAGCAGAGGAGACATCTAGGCGTCTTACGGCGACGGTAATATGAAGGGGTTCTAGTAAGGCTTGAGGCGCTGTGCATGAACTGTCTCGCGTTAGCGGCGGCGGAGAAAGGGAGACGACATGAGGTGTTCTACAACGTAGTTAATAGGAGATGTACGCACGAACACGCGGTAAGGGTCTTGATACTTGGCTAGACATTTCGAGGACAGGGCAGATGTACATGAGGGTATCGTTAGCCACAAAAGTGCCAGAAGTGCGAAGTTCCGTAAGCGTTTTCGTGGCGGGATATTTGGTAATACTGGGTGCTATCTCGTGAGTGAGCGGGCGATTTGGAGACAGTCTTCTGCGAAGTAAGATTTTCTAACGGGCTGGTAGGTACATGATCTTTTCTGAAAACATGTGCGCGAAATCTCTGAGGCCGACAAAGGTAGGTTGCGCAGATCAATATTGAAGTAAGTTTTGTTTTAAAACCAATAGTGCACTTTTATCACACAAGGAAGGCAGGAAAAAGACAACCTGAATGTTGGAAGCAAAGAAAACGGATGTTTGGCGGCGCCAGAGGCGGCCAGGAGAGTTTCGTTTTGTTATGGCGCTTCGCGTCTATCAGCTTTGCGTGCCCCGTGGTTTTGTTTTTGACGCGCTTCGATTTTGCAAGTGCCGAACAGTAGAGGAACTCCAAGTGCCGCTTCAAGTGCTAGTTAACCTTTGAAGGAGCCTGTTAAGGCTTGTCAGATGATCGTCACGGTCGATGAAAAGCTATGATGGCACGATGGTCGGTGATCGTACAAGGCAGCACTTGTGTATTCGCACGCTTGCCCGGCGAAACATTCCCGGATGTGCCAGTCAACTTCAAACTACTTAACGGAAATCGTTTATTAGGAACGGGAGACAAGGTACAAGGCAGTTCAGAAAAATTGCTGATGGCCTAGCTCTGTTAGGCAAGGATATACCTAGCGAAAGCGCGGAGATTTCTGCATCAGAAGAGTGCATTCATTAGATGCGCCTTTATTGACGGCTGTAACTTGAGCCGTCGTAGCGGAGCGGTAGCGTTTCCGCCTCAAACGCGGAAGGCCCTGGTTCGATTCCGAACCTCGGCACCGGACTTCTTTTATTTAGTGAGTGGGCGGGGGTTTCAGTGGTTCCTATGGATGCCGCCGCTGCATACGTTGGTTAGCGGTTAAGCTCAGGCTCTGTTAAGGCAGCGTTTATGCTGCGGCGAGGCGCGCGCGCGCGCGCCCTGCACGGCGAAGTCACGTCGGTCAAAGCGAGGCCCTCTATACCCCAACTGCGCTTGATCGCCGACGCGTTCGGCGGCTTCGGCGCACTCTGACCGCACTGGCGGGTAGATTGGAGCATGTATCTATTTCGCGCCGAGTGCGCCAGCCGCCGCCGGCCTGGCCAGACTGGTTTGGCTCCGCGGCGAGAAGCGCGTTATATTGAATAGCTGCGGCAGTTCGGCGGAGCTGTTCTTTTCAAACTCGGCTATTTTAATCAGTTCACAGTACATATCTGAAGGTACATGCAAGTTGGCGAGAGAGCCAGATTCAGTTGACCATTTGGATTATGCGGAAGCCGTTGAAGCGTCGTGCGCAGGCTTTGGTTTCAAGCCGCCGAGTTTAAACGCGACCGCCCTCGAGCAACCATTTGTTTTTTGTGGCAAAAAATAAATAAATAACTTGGCCCATGCAACTTGGCCCATTCGACGCTGCCTGCTGCGCCGTGCAACCGCTCCGTTCAAAGAATCACAATCCGTTGGACCCAAAGCCCCGGCCAGCCTCCGATGGGCGCAACGCACCCCTCGCGACTCCCCGCACTGGGGTTATATTTAGTTTGCAACGGCTGCTCTCTGAGGAAGGGGGAAACCACCCGCCGGCGCCTAACCTAACTGTGCTCCCTCAAAAGCATCGCACGCTCTGTGGTGCTGAGGTCGCTGAAATGCAGGCCAGAGATTTTGCGAGAATTACGTCGTCGGGTTCGGGAACGGGATCCATCGTAACGCTGGCAAGACGCCGGTGCAAAAGTAAACGAAGCGACGGTGGCGACCCCCGATAGATGCCTTCAACGTGCGGCGGCGGTAGCTTTCATTTCGGCAGCTGCTAGACCGCACCGCTAGCCGCCAGAAATCACGGAGTCTCCGTTTACGTCACGTTTCATGTCACTCCGTTCTGTGTCGTCATAAGAGTTCTCTGTGTAGTCATACGAGTTCTCGAGTTTGAATCGGAGCGGCGGGAAAAAATTTTTCAACTTCGAATCTAAATTTCTTTGAAATAAATGCATCTTTCTCTCCCGGACACGCGTCAACAAAGCCATGAAATGCCGAACTCTCAGATATTGCTAACAAAAAAATTTTGTTAGGGTTCTCCTCAGTGTCCCTTTAACGTGCACTGACATCGTACAGTACACGGGCCTCTAGAATTTCGCCTCCATAGAAATTCGACCGCCGCCTGTATGGCTTTGAGCGTTTGACACAACTTTCGCGTAGCGTTTTGTTTTGTTATGCGTTGCGCCTCTTTGACTCTGCTTTGCTTCGACTTTTGAGCAACTTTGCGGTGACTATGTTTGGTTTTCGTCTATGTTTTGGCTTTTTTGTTCTATGTTTGTATCATTTGCCTCGTGCTGCGTGGGCGGAAAAAGTTGGAAACTCATCCTTTTGTATCCCTGTTTCTTAAGGCTCTTCCTGGTCCTTTGGACTTTTTGGGTTTGGGGGTGACGTTGCGTCGCATGGATGTGCTGTTTCTCGGATGTGTGCAACGATGTGTATCTGTGTTATTTAGTTTTCCCACGCCTGCTGTTTTATCTGGTCTCGTGGGTCTTGGATGGAATTATAAAAGCTGCTCATTTCTCTAAATTATTGTGTTGGTAGTCGGCTTACAGAAGAACAACGGCAAAACGAACAAAGGACAAGAAACAAGGAGGCCGACACGGACAGAAGCGCTGAATTTTCAGCTTTATTTTGGAATTAAAAAGTACGGAAAGCTGAGCAAGTTGGTTACTATTATACATGGTAAAACAGCGCGGAAAAAACACAAGGACGGAACAAACACGACGACACGAGCGCTGACTTTCAACTGGTGATTTATTACGCACGTGTGTACATATACTATTCCCGCCAGACACTAAACAGAACAAAAAATATTCAAGAAATACTGCGTCATCACTGAGCACATTAAATCTACCTTGCTGCAAATGCATGCTCCAAACAGGTGATTTCGTGGTTAGCCAATGATAATGAGGGCTTGCTAATGCATGCTGCACCCCCCTTGTCAATGTGATATGCCTCTACTAGTTCCCTTACTATCTTATCTTTATGTTAGAAGATGACGGATGTCTGATGAAGCAATGGGGCGCACGTGTGCTTAGGTTGCCTGCAGTGCAGCGCCAAATTCGAACCGGCTGCCCTGTCCAAAGAATTGTGATGCTCCCTCAGGCGTTCGTTAAGACATCGCCCGGTCTGGCCAACATACCATCCACCGCATGAAAGGGGGATCTTGTATACTACACCTTCGACGCATTCAACCTTCCTCTGTACGTGTGCTATGGTACAACCACCACCAATCCTCCTTCCTAGTATGGACTCTCGCTTCCGCTAGACAGCTCGGCAAATGTTGCTTAATTTTCTGCGAGACGAAAATACAACATCAACTTTAAATTTTCGCCCCACTCTCTTCAGACGGTGTGATAATGCGTGGACGTAAGGGATGGCAGCAATCTTCCGGCGATTCGAGCCTCATCTTCCTGTGGAACACGCTTATGGTCCGATTTGATTTTGGCCATCAGCCTTTCGCATAACCTTCCGATAGTTGGCTCAGGAAAACCAGCGTCCTTAAGCCTAGAAATCTGGCCTTGCATACCTTCCTAAATGATATGGACACACGACTTGTAGAGGGCGGCGCGAACACAAGACAGGGCGATGCCATCCTTTGCCAGCTTAGAATGCCCAGACTGAAAGCTGAGTAATGGCTTGACGGAACGAGGGGAATACAGCCAGCAAACATATTCGGGCTCATGTCTCAGCTCCACATCCAAGAATTGTATCCTACCTTGGTTAACGGTCTCCGTGGTGAAAGCAAGTCCTTGACCATTCCTGACAAATGTGTTCACGACATCCTGCGTGCATCCTTCGTTTTCAACAAAAACGAGGTAATCGTCCACATATCTGTGTACTTTCAGTACACCGTCCGGTAACTCTCCTGCAATTGCTTTGTCAATTCTGCTAAGGAACAAGTCACTTAGCAGCGGAGCCACGCGAGACCCAATGCATATCCCGGAACGCTGTGTAAACACACTGTCATTCCATGCAACAATGGTGGACAGGAGGTACATACACAGCACTTCAAGGAAAGCATCAACAGATACAGCGCAAACATTTCGGAAGCGCACTTCGTCATTGTCCTCACTTATACATTCCCTTACAAAGCGCAGCAAACACTCATGAGGAATTGAATAGTACAAATCCTCGACACCGATTTCTTACAAATCCACGTACAAATCCAGCACGCTGATTTCGTACAAATCCAGCACACTGATTTCTTTTGGAACAGGGTCCACCACTCATTGTCTGCGAGCAAGGAACGCATGTCTGCCGGTGCTTGTGGTAGGGTAGTTGTTTTGGATGACGCTGTTCTGGAAGAACGCCATCGCAAGACACTGGAGCTGGGACCAAAATACTGTTTTAAGCCACGGCTATTACCAGTTGAAGAGTTGGGCCTGTCAAGGACAATCGTTAGGCAGGTACGTGAAGTGCAAGCCCTTATTATCATTGGCTAACCACGAAATCACCTTTTTGGAGCATGCATTTGCAGCAAGGTAGATTTAATGTGTTCAGTGATGACGCAGTATGCCTTGAATATTTCTTGTTCTGTTTAGTGTTTGGCGGGAATAGTATATGTACCCACGTGCGTAATAAATCACCAGTTGAAACTCAGCGCTCGTGCCTTCGTATTTGTGCCGTCCTCGTGTTTTTTCCGCGGTGTTTTACCATGGTTATTTTGGAAGAAATATTACAACGCATTTATGCAGTAACCTGTCCGAGGCAATGACGCACAAGAAGAGCAAAACAATCTTTTTATCGGACAAGGACTCAGGAATTAAATTAAGGGGCAGTGGCAACAGGCAAGCAAAAACCAACACAGCTCTTTACTATAAAATATCGCGGAATGAGAAAGGCAATAAAAAGAAATTTGAAGATGAATGGCAAACAAGGAACACGCCATAAAAAGCAGAGATAAAAACATGGTCATGGAGCTAAAAACGATAAAAGGTATAAAAGGTACAAAAATATAACGGGTTAAAAGGCCAAAAAGTAGCACGACGAAAAGATAAAACTAAGCTATACATGCCGATTAACTATAACCCAGTCAAAGCGCACTACAGGTTTCTAAGACAGAAAATTTCTGCAGTCTTGTCGTATTTTGAGCATGTCTTGTGTAGTCTGTCTTGTCTCCTGTAGTCTGTCTTGTCTTTTGTAGTCCTGTCTTCTGTAGTCTGTTTTGTCTTTTATAGTCTGTCTTCTGTAGTTTGTCCTCTCTTTTGTAGTCTGTCTTGACTTCTGTAGTCTGTCTTGTCTTCTGTAGTTTGCCTTGTCTTCTGTAGTGTGTCTTGTGTAGTGCTCGTACACTGTGTAAGAGTGGTTACTGTGTCACCTGTCAATTAACACAGGATTTGTGTTCTGGAGTAGGCAATGCACAAAAATGCACAGCTTGTTAATGGTCGCCTGTCAATTAACACAAGCTTTGTGCATTCCAGAGTAATTCGTGCACAAAACCACTAGAATTTAAATGAAAATGATCAATATTTATTTACTGTTTCGTGCTTTTTTTTCTATCTTGCTGATGCATGCTGTCCAGCGTTGTCCTGGCCGCAGGTTCCTAGATACATCGCCCATGAGCCAAGAAAAATGGTATTTGTCTTGGCTGTAAAAAGAAAAAATAGAGATCACAGCTGCTACCTGCGCAAAAAAAATATGAAAGCGTTGACGCCTCCTCGACACTGGTTGCCTTTCAAATTTGGTGCCATGGTTGTGTTCTCATTGACTTGATTGGCTATCAATTTACTCTTATTTTACCCTCATTTCATCCCAGCAACGATTTCGAGTTTTCAAATTTTCCTCCATGGATCGTTCCTGCCCACTCACTGAATACCCACCGTCTAATCACCCGTTCATTGCCTTTCAGTTCTCAATAATTACCTAATTGCCTCTAATTTATCATTCTTTTCCTATCTCCTGGTTAAGTATAGGATACTTATTACTGGTCACGTGATTGCTCATTTCGAGTTTTCAAACTTGGCGCCAAGCTTTGGCTTTGTCCATACTTCCAGTTTTTCAAACTTGGCACTACATTGTAGCTCCACCTACTTTCAGCGTTTTCAAATTTCGCGGCACTTTTTCTCTGACCCAGCCACTTTTTGGACATTTTTGGCTGTAAATAATTATCCGTTTATGAAATTTTCTTTTTGAGCAGCATCCTCACATCATCCTCTGCCAATTACACAACCAATCGTATGACACTATCTCTTCTGAGTTGCCCACAACTGCTGCGGACACGATCCCCGGCAACATAGCCTAGTGAACTTCTCACTTTATTCAAAATGTTGTAATACTGAACAAGGCTTATGACTGGCCGAGTTGGTACTGACTCACCTTAAAACCAGCGAGAACACACAAGAAGACATGAGCTCAAGAGGCGGGACTAACAAAAATTTAATTGAAGATTTTGATTATTTGATTTGTGAGGGTTTAACGTCCCAAAGCGACTCAGGCTATGAGGGACGCCGTAGTGGAGGGCTCCAGAAATTTCGACCACCTGGGGTTCTTTAGCGTGCACTGACAATGCACAGTACACGGGCATCTAAAATTTCGCCTCCATTGAAATTTGACTGGCGCGGCCAGGATCGAACCTGCGTCTTTTGGGACAGCAGCCGAGCGCCATAACCACTGAGCCACCGCGGCGGCATCATTGAAGGAAAGCCGCAAAAGAAGACCCGCGAAGAGATACAAGCGCACAATAACCCAAAGCAGTGAAAGGGCGAAGTGCAATCAAAGGTCACTGGCATACTAACGGATCATCTAAAAAAGCAAATTCCTTACGGTGAAGGTTTACCGAAGGCTTAGCCACACGTGTCCTTAGCCTTACCGATGTAGTAAGCCTCAACTATTTACCGACAGATTTATCCTTCCATAAACCACTGATGTGTCGTGGAAATTAGGCGTGCAAAGAGACAGGTCATCCTCAGATTTGCATTCACAAGATTGAGCATGCAGTGCCAGATTACAATTTGCCTTCCCCCTATAGAGTGAAAGTGCTCAGTCAGGTGCAAATTCAGATATCTGCCTGTCTGCCCATATTAGTTGCAGCTATAAGGCAGTGGAACGCAATAAACTACATTACTTTTGCAAGAGGTGAACCTTTTTTTTGTCACACTGTCCATTGTGGACAAGTACCCAGTTTTATCAAGCCCTTTTAATGGCGGCGCAAAGGCCTCCTGTCTTGCACTTCGCTGTTAAGACAACAGCAGCATAACGCTTTCCCACGACTTTCTTGAGACTGTGAAATACTGTGGAGGTAAGGTGTATCAGCATCATCGGAGTATGTGCTCCTTACCCTCGAGCGAGTGAAAACATACTATGAGAGGTTGTTGAGATGGGCAAGTGGGAACCCAGCTGCTTGGAAACCTGCTACAAGAATGCATCCTCAGCAGTGATGGCATGACTTATGTAAAGATGAAGTCATGCACACGATTGCACACCCATCAAGTGTTTCCATCTTTACTGACCTTAACCAGCGACAAATACACCTTTTCACCATCCTTCCCCAGCAACGAGTGGTCCGACTCATAGCTAAAAAGAGCCTTCCCCGATCTTTAGCTGTAGCCCCGACAAACATATTCGTCCACAAAGCGCAGGTCTGCATCAAGAAACTGCTAACGGTTCTGCTTAGACAATTCTGATGCAAAAGACAGGCCTTGACAGCATGCCTTAAAGACTCCTAAAACATCTTGTGCCAACTTATCTGAGCCTTCTATGTCCAGAAAAATTAGATAGTCATGAACATAACGAAATGCTACTATGCCAAGGTCTTCCAAACAGGGCTCTAATGCCTTATCGACTTTAGACAAAAAAAATGTTGTTGAGCAAATGTACGACCTGCGTGTAAATACTGCCCTGCCAACTGACAAATGCGGATTAGCAGTAAAAGGAAAACAGCCCCATGAGGCCAGCAACCGAAATCACGCAATCATCTGTAAAAGCATGTTCATTGTTCACCCTGATGCAGTTTGCACATGCCTCAGAGGTCTATCACGTGACAATGAATAGTGCAGGCCCTCCATGTCGATGCTCACTGCAGAGCACCTGCCCAGGTTGCTGTCCACAAGAAACTAGAACTCCACAGAACTCCACTTTTGTGGGTTGGCAAGGCGGTATTTGCATCAGAAATCAGGCATATGCAGAGGGTCCCAGGTTGCACTGTTCCTCCGCGACATTCTTCTGTCTAGAGTCGATACCGCATCAAAGCCCTGTTTGGAAGACCTCGGAATAGTAGCATTTCGTTATGTTGATAGCTACCTAATTTTTTTGCACAAGTCGGCACAAGACGTTTTAGAAATCTTTAGGCATGTGGTCAAAGCCTATTTTTTATGTCTGAATTTCACTAAGCATAACCGTTTGTAGCTTCTTGACTTAGACCTGCGCTCTGCGGACGACCACATATGTTGGCGCCACAGCCCAAGATCAGGAGCCTCTAAGCTACGAGCTGAACCACTCGAGGCTTGTGAAGGACAGGTTGGCAATCGCATGCATCACGACCGCTTTATGGAAGTCATGCCATCACAGCGTTTAGAATGCATTCTCGGAGCAGGTTTCCAAGCCAATGGCACCTGGGTTCCCACTTGCCCATCTCGCGCACCTGTCAGAGTTTTTACTCTCTCGAGGGAACGGAACACCATTCAGATGATGCTGACGTAGTTGAGCAGCACAAAAAGACGGGCTCTATACCTTACCTCCACGCCATTTCGCACCGTCCCAAGAAAGTTGCACCAAAGTATGATGTTGCTGTTGTCTTGACCGCTAAAAGTAAGGTAGGACCCCTTTGCTTCTTCGTTCAAAATAGGCTTGATACAACTACGGGTAATCGTCCACTATGCACAGTGGCAGATAAAAAATGTTCACCACTTGCAAAAGTAAACGGGTTTTTTGCATTCCACTGCCTCGTAGCTGAAACTACTATGGGCAGACAAGCAGATATCTGAATGTGCGCCTGGCTGAGAGCACTTTCACTGTATAGAGAGGAAGGCGAATTTTCACCTGACACTGCACGTTCAAGCTCGTGAATGTAATCGGAGGACGACCTTTCTCTTTGCACGCCTGATTTCTGCGGCACATCAGTGGTTTAGGGAAGTGATAAACCTGTCCTGATATAGTTAAGGCTTACTACATGAGTAAGGCTAAAAACAAGTGCCTGGCTAAACCATCGGTGAACCTTCACTGTAAGGAATTAGTTTTTTAGATGGTTTACTAGTACGTCAGTGCCTTTCGATTGTTTTTTGCCCTCTCACTGCTTTGGGGTTTTGCGTGCTTGAATCTCTTTGCAGGTCTTCTTTTGCCACTTTCCTTCAATAAAATTTCAGTTGTTAGACCAGCCTCATCTTGTGCTCATCTCTTCTCCTGTTTTGTGTCTTCCGGCTGGTTTTACGATGTAATACTGAATGCCGGAAGACAGCCATTTTAGAGTCAAGTGCACTTATAATGGCCACAGCTATAATGAGTGTTCAGTTATTACAAAAATAGTGCTTACTTCATTAATTTATGCATGAAGTATATGACACTGCATCAAAATAAAAAAAGGACTAAGCCTCTAACCCTCATGGCCAAACTGCAGTTACAGCACACAAAAGGACACCATAAACCTGCCCCACATGCAAAAGCTTGCCTTTCAGGCCAATGCAGAAATAAGATCAGATTACTTCCCAAACTGCATGACACTGCCACGCAAAGTAAAGATTGTGACAGGCAATAAAGGAGCAACAAAAAAGTGAACTGTAGGTAGCAGCCAATCTCATGCAGACAAGCTACAAGGTCAGGCCAGCACAGACGTGGAATAATAATAATAATAATTGGTTTTTTGGGGAAAGGAAAGCAGTATCTGTCTCATATATCGTTGGACACCTGAACCGCGCCGTAAGGTAAGGGATAAAGGAGGGAGTGAAAGAAGAAAGGAAGAATGAGGTGCCGTAGTGGAGGGCTCCGGAATAATTTCGACCACCTGGAGATCTTTAACGTGCACTGACATCGCACCAGAGAAGAAAATCGACGGCCTTGCAAGAATCTTGGGAGTCGGGAGCAGCACATGGGCGCCTTAGCGTTTTTCCTTCATTTGAAAAAAGCCACAACAAGCACATAATTTTTAAGGTTTTCACAGCCCTTTAAATGGCAAACACTTTCCTGAAAAAACATAACAGAAGCGGCAATTTTTTTTCGGCAATCAATTTTTTTATGTACTTCGTTATTCTTGAAGCATGGGCGGGCATAGAGTAGTCAGATTAGTGCATGCGTTCCTAAGCAATGCCATGCCAAAAACTACTTACAGAAAAAGCTTGCCTTACTGAGTGAATACCACTGGCCATCCACTAATTTCCCAGCCTGCTCCAGGTCCCTGGCAAAAATCACACGCAACTTGGTGGCTTGCACAACTTCCATGCAACTCTTGGTTTTTAGCAGGAAAAAAATTGAGGGATCAGTGAGATATCAAATTTTACATGCATTGCTTTGTTTCAATGACCGACTAAGAAAAAAACAGCTGTTTCTGTGAGTGCAACTATTTTTTCACAATAGCTTTCTACAGTAAACCACGTTTATCGCGACCTAATTCACACTGAATTGCTGCAGGGCGCCAGCACTACTGTGTATAGCTCTATGGTTTCAAATGCTTGTTAGCTCCGAGCCCTTGGGCTTGCACTCGTTAATGCAGAAAACCTCGGAAAGGGCAACCAGAGCTTCGAGGTTGAAGCCATAGGTATTCAGAAGCTCAGTGGTCTGTGGGAGAACTTTTGGCTGGGTGACACTGTAGCAAATGCTGCTCCAGCTACTTTCACTCCATTGCAAAGAACTCGCACAGCAGTGACCTGTCCTCCATTTTGTATTGCAGAAAGAATCACTGAAATTCAAAGCACGCATAATAAATGCACACCTACCTTCCAACACAGCTTCATAATAATGGGTATAATTATTGGAATGAAATACCAGTCAGTATATGTAGCTTTCAGTTTATCCAAAAATTATAAGCAACCGACAAACAATAAACATTAAAAGGGAAATAAAATAACCAGAATTGTTTGAACAATCTGTCAGAAGAATTATGTGACATCCACTACACTCCAGCAGTTCTTCGCTTTTGTGCACCTACAAACCACACTTTCTTACAGGCACATTTGCACAGAAATTGGGTTGAACCTGATCTTTAAGAATCTTTTTTGGTGCAACAGTAGGAAGAAACCAGGTTTTACCCAAAAACGAAGCACCCTACACATTGCATCACAAGCCCAGATGGTGCACTTGAGTCGCCTCTTATGCTTATGCAAGAAACAGGAACAGAGATATCTTGACTGAATCAAAAAAAGAGGAAATGCAGTGCATGTGTAATGCAGAGAAGATATAAGCAATACCACACTAAAACACTGGGAGGATTCCAAGAGTAGGTGAATACATGTATGGGTGGCAATCAGATGGCTAAATGAGATTAGGAAATTTGAGGAAAAAGGGTGGTAGCATGTGGCACTGGACACAGTTACCTAAAATGAATTTGAGAACCATTGTTCTGCACTAATTTTAACAGCACATTCACACGACAGACAAAATAACTAACTCCAGGAACGGACTGCGCATCATGCAACTCATTGTCAATCACCATTGCAAATGGCACCAGCAACGCAGACTGCACATGAGGAAAAGTAGACTTATTTTGCTCTCAACTTTGAGCAGCAGTCAGCTGCGCTTTTAAGAGCAAAGCTCTAAAGTACGGCAACATTGGCACTTTGTTTTACTGACATGAGGGTGCTTGTGACCGTGCAAGTCCCATGTTTGTTTTGCACCAAATGTGTTAATTGCGAGGTATGTTTAACTAAAGAAGGGCATCTAACATGGGCATCAGCTCTTCATTACTTCCCTTCTATATCCCTCCCTTATATCACGGTTCAAGTGTCCACCAAAATGTGAGACAGTTACTGTTACATTTCCTTGAATTTTCCTTCAACTAATTTCAAATTTTTCAGGTATACAGCTTTAAGAAGGTAGAGGTACAAACTGTGCAGTATAACCATATGCTATGGCAATAAACCAGCAATAAATCTGTGCTGACAGCAGCTTGCCCAGTGCATTGCAAGGATGCTATGCCATACATGGATTGGTTCCATCGTGCAATGTTACTTTACTGACTGACAATTTGGTCTCTGTATCAGAAATACTGGTAAACCATCATTGTAGAGCACAATGTTTTTAAAGGGATAAATGAACATATAGGTCCTTTTCGAGGACACATATGCATAGAAGGCAACAGGTGTGCAATGTCAAAGCACGTTTATGTTAACAGCAGCTGCGTCAAGAGCTACATCAGCGACTATATTTTGTACAAGTCTACAGTTCGGGTAATTATAAGCTGAGGTACTGCTGTGAAGTGCATGTAGAGTTTCATGCATTTCTAAACCTAGCTGCAAGCCTATATTGAAAATATTTGTCTAAATAAGCAGCTAAAATATGCATCACTGAAAAAGAATAACTACCATGAACGGATCAGGAGGGTTGACACAGCCGAAGGCAGGAAGCACGCATGGCGCAATACATGCTGGCCGCTGGCAACTGCAAATAAATACATCCAGAGCAACAGCTGTCAGTGGCTGTAGCCATGTCATGAATGACAAGAGAGGAAATCGTCTACTGCATTAAAAACTAAACTTCGACGTAATATAAGTGAATAAAAAACCAATGTGATAGCCCATGACAAAACAAATGAACAGATTTTATGTAATGCACCCATATACAGTCTTTGAGAAGAGTCACAGTGACTGTTATAACCACACTGAAAGATGAGCTGGCTGAAATACCGCACACCAATTTGAATATAGGATGCGCAGGTTTTCATTAATTCCTATCATGGTGCCTTGCACCAATGTCTAGGTATTAAATTGAAAGTTGCAACCAGTCTGCCTTGGATAAATGAGAAGAGAGAATGGAAAAAAGCATGCCTTCACTAGCAAGAAGCTTGATATCTCACAGCACAGCTTAGCATCATAGAAAAATTGCTAGCGCATTTAACAAATCTGCATGCAATTAAAAGCTGCACAAATTTGTCGACTGGCAACGCAAGTAAGGGCAAGAGAAACAAAAAAATACCAAAGAACACTCGTGAGTGCGGCGAAGGGAGGTCTGTGGGTAGGATCACGTGCCTGGGAAAAGTTCCGAGCTCGGAGAATCGCCGGCACCACAGCTGATGGCACGCAACCAAGAATAAATAACAACGCAAAAATAAGTAACAAAAAACCATCGACAATGGCGAACGACTTGAATGCGGGCCGCAAAAGCGAGGGATATAGCAAAAAGGTAGAAATCCTAAATAATTGTGCAGTTGCATCTCCGACAGCTCGCAGTGCTCAGAAGGAGAGGGAGCATAAACGTTTACAGCTCAGGACACGCAAGATTGATCTTTGACATAACACTGCCTCAAATCCTGCTCTACTGGGGAAGCACAGACAAGTTTACAAATGACAAGGCGATGAATATGAACTAGCCTTTCGCATGCGATCACTGTCTCAGAATTTAGTATGACGCATATTAAGGCACAAGCACTAATCCGATGAGTACTAACCCTGAGCAAAATAGTGCGGTGTCTGATCGCAGCTGGCCTAGCGCGAGCGCTCCGCCGCGCGGCACTTCTCGCTCATCGTCTTCTACGCAGTGCAAATCCATGCTTTTGCACCGAGTGTCGAAGCGCTAGCAAGCGAAAGCGTAACTCTGTTGTGATATCTGGTGCCATTTTTATTTACCACGGCACGCGAGTACTAAATTCACATAAAGACAATGAGAACAACACTTGTCATGCAGGATATAGGCCCTGCTTTCTTGGCGCCGCATTATAGCTGCGGCAACCACAGGCGGACTGCCTCCACTCACATGCCTATATAGCGCACACAAATGGCGCGTGTGAATACAGATCATTAGCAACGAAACGCAGAGCGGGACTCACCGGCCACGCGATTCATCCAGGCTTAGTAAAACAGCGCAGGAGTCGTCGTTCCCTTTACAGATGACAAGACGTCGCAGCACTGTCTTTCTTCATGGCTTACCCGTTGAAACTCGCCAATGTTGACAGGCCGAAATCCTGGTCGTTGGCTTCCAAAACACACTCCTGCTCACCTTCCTATTGAATGAATTCTTCACACGTGTCCGCCGTACAAGTACTCAAGCAATGCCTCAAAGATGCAAATAATACAAAACACAACGCGTCGGTTGCGCTGCAATGGCGCCTACGGCTGCTCTTTCGTGTCGGTGAAAAATTGCAACCGACGAAAAAATTTGTTTCTTAAACCATGAATATTTATATTATCTTCACAACAAGGACACTGCATTTATTTTAATTTTTTTAGATTATTTAGGAATACTAAAGCGATTTAGTTACTTTTTCTGGCATGTCGTTTGTAGAAGCTGCGATCCTGTGATCCCCTGAAGTTACCCGGATGCCCTAGCAGACGAAGGAGCAGACGACGGTGTTGACAGAATGCAACTTCGTTTGATGCCAGATAAAATCACTAAGTTGCGACAAAAACAGCGAAGAAAAGCGCCGTATCTCAAGCTGGTGAATATCGTGGATAAGTTGAACGCAATTGGCACGATGGAGAGTAGCTGCGATGCATTAATATGCGCGACACTGGCACGCTCACCGGAGATCATGAAACTTCAGCTTAATCAGTGACCAGTACAAGCGGATTGCTTTGATATCAACTACGGTACGAAACTACGTCGATACTTGCGTCTCACTTTAGCTAATATGCAACAGTGGCTAGCACTCGCCGCATCCTGATCGCGTGTAGTTTAACAAGCAAGAGCCCACTAGCGCATCGAAGCAGCCGTGTTTTCGAGTTCGTATCGTTACGATAAATACAAGCTGTTTCGGCACGTACTGGAATTGAAGTTCTCAGCCTGTGCGTCACGGACTGTGACGATGGCGTCGCGGACGATCATAACTAAGACTCGCCGCAACGCAGCCGATAACCCAAGCATATGGGCGTTAAAGGTTGTTCACCAGTACTGCAAACATGGGCATAAAGTATCGCTCAGTCGCAGCGCCAGTCGCTCGCTTTTCGATTTTCCAGCCTTCCGAGTGAAGGTCGCAAGCTGTTGAGCCAATCAGTGAGCCAGCCGGAGTGAGCGAGGCGAGCTTTCGTGAACGACGCCGCCCGCGGGCGCGCCGGGCAATGAACTACGTACGCGCTACCCCGTGGCTGCCCTAGTCGTCGCTAAGCCTAGCCGGTTTCACATCGGTGCAGGAGCTGAGTGCACTTCGAAACTGGCTAGCGCTGAGGTGCTGCTCTTGTCATCGTTTTAATATGAACCTCGTCTTATAGTAAAAAAAAGATATGCTCGGTTTCCGCGACACCTTCAGGAGCGGAGCCAGCTGAGGCCAGGAGAGCCGCGATTGAGCAGCAGCAATTAAAGGCGCCGTGGGGAGACATTTGTTTGTATTCCTGTTATCGCTTCTACCAACGACTCAATATTGGCCAACAATACTCCATCCGACGGCTTAGTATGGACTTGAACAAACATTACTGTCGCATTTTTCTGACGCTGGCGGCCGGTATTCAGGCTGGCATGACGCGCCCGTACGTTATCATGTCGCTCAACTGTATGGCCGTGGTGCACATCAAAACCCCCAGACATCCTCCTTTTCGCTCAGATTGTCATAGCACACAGTCCCACTGGGACCAGAGCAGTTTAGAGGACCGACAGCGGGTGCACAGGAGCTAGACTGTGTCAAAGCAGGCGAAACTCTTTAAAGCGGGCGGTTGACGTCAGTCCCAAGACTTTATTTTCATTTCGGCCGAGAATCAAATCGGTTCAAACTCGCCGGCCGCCGCATTTCACCTTCGGCTGCATACGCTGCTGTCTATATTTAGCGACATTTTCGTGTCACCGTCATGAAATTTTCAGTGAAAGCAATGAACGACGTCGTAAAGTATTTTTTTGCTATTTTATGATAAGCACCACATCACTGCCGCTAAAACAATTCTCCGCCAACACTGCATCAGCGCTGGACTGAAGAGCGTTAGCTACGAGAGCTTCAAGTGTTTAGATCTGGGTGCTGAGCAAACGTGGAGAAGACAAAATACAAACATCTGAGGGCGTTTCGTTTCGGAAACATTCGTTCTAAGATACAAGCAGCGTCATATGCTTCAAAGATTTTGCACTACTTTTGCGATTTACAGCCACTTTCGCTATATCCGGTATGTTTCCTCCTTATATATCAGTTAACGAATTTTATAAACGTGTGCATTACAACAAGACGAATTGTTTGACCGCATCCGGAACCCTCTGCGACAAACGATTAGGCCTTATGGCTGTCTGGAAGTCCCCGGAATGCACGGTTTGGGGGCGAAAAGGTCGTCGGTGCGAATCCCACACATATTTTGGGCTTCATCTAAATATTTATTTTATCCTCAGGAACATGACAAGTCAAATGACACCACTTCGATCGTTATGCGTCAAACGGGCGGCCCCCAAATTTGATGCAAATGGGGGTCCCCGGGGTTCCACTTCGATAGCCGCTATACTGGCATATGTAAAACGGATCGAAGGTATCTGTGACAACTGAGGCTCTACGCGCCCGCTGTTGCTATGTGATATAGTGTGGTAACTGTCTTGGCCGATTTGACCTTCCCTGCAGACAGACGTGTCCTTTACAAACGTAAGTAGTAAGAGCTGACGCTCTTAAAACTGAAACGCGGAAAAATGATATCGGGGTTGCTTTGAACATCTATACAGAGAACTGCGTGCATGTACACACATGCTGCCTTTGTGTAGCCGGTTGGTTATGACGGGTAATTTTCCCTGATTGACGATTAACGACATTCTTTTCCGCGACGCATAGAAGTGTCCTTGGCCTTTTCTGCGCATGTAGTAGTAGCGGTACATTATGTTACATGGCTTGAACATGTCACAGAAGCCAAGAGGACACTGACTTTCAGTAGTGCCATTCTACTTGCGCACACCGATTGGTGTGCAGGCGCTGTCGTGGCTGCAGCTACATGCCGCCACCGCAAGCGCGTGCGGATACGCAGGCACCGCTGGCTTCTTCGCTTGTGCATTACAGCTTTTTGGGCTTTCAAAGCCGCATTATACTCTTGAGCATGCACTACTTTCGTCACATTGTCATGTGGGAACAGAAGGGAATTAGGTGAGTGCTCGAGCAGTGCCTCTCCTCTAAGCCAATTCTCGTTCGGTGAGAGAGCCAGGTCGCGGAAAGCGAGTTGAAAACTCGTTTCGCCAATGTGAATGAGCACTTCATTTCGCTCGGTGCCCGTCACCAACAGACCAGAGCACCTCGCATCCTCTTTGCGACTCGCCACAGTGAACGCGCTTTGAAGCATCTTTGGTCAATTTGATCCTATCGCTGTCACACGACAGCACGACAGTATTTCTAGAATTCTGCAGTAAAACAATTACCCTCACCAGGAATCTGTCGTATGACACATCCCACGATAGAAATCTATCGCGCGGCACAATCCACGACAGGTATCTGTCGCGCGGCATATCCCACGACAAGCTGTTGTGTCGCGCGACAAGCCGCACGACAGGTACATTTGTCGCGTGAAAAGAGGCGCGATAGAAGTCTGTCGCGCGACTGAACCCATGACAGGCAACTTTGCTGAGGCACGCAATCTCTTTCGCGCGGCACGACTCCCTCTGTCGCGCGGCAGTACCTGCGACAGAAACCTGTCGCGCGACAAATGCTGCGACAGTGACCTTCTTCGCACGACAAAATGCAGGAAAGATGTCTGTCGTGCGGCAGAACCTACTACAAACAACTTTGTCGCGTGAAAGAACCCACGACACGAAGCTTGTCGCACGACACAAGGCACGACAAGACAGCTTGTCTTGCGACACAAAATTGTGTCGCTTTTAGCCGACTACGGGCGATTTGGCGAGCGTCTGCAGCTTGAACAATGGGGTCACGCGCGTAGGCGGTGACGGGACGTTCAGTGTTTGGGATAAGTGTGTCCAAAGGCAGGACGGCGTGTCTCCCATATAAGAGATAGAACGGAGAGTAACCAGTTGTGTCATGCCGGGAGGTGTTGTAAGCGAACGTCACATAGGGCAAGGCGAGATCCCAGTCTATGTGGTCGGGGGAGACGTACATTGACAACATGTCTGTGGTCAGGGGAGACGTACATTGACAACATGTCTGTTAATGTCCGGTTCAAACGCTCGGTTGGCCCGTTCGCCGGCGGGTGGTATGCTGTGGCAATCTTTTGCTTGGTTGAACATGAGCGCAGGATGCCGTCAACAACCAGAGACATTAAACAGCGTCCACTGTCCGTGAGTAATTGACGAGGGGCACCATGTTGCAGAATAAGATTGTGCAAAAGGAAGTCAGCGACATCGGTCGCGTAGCTCATAGGCAATGCACGGGTGATAGCGTACCGAGTGGCATAGTCGGTGGCTACTGCGACCGACCTATTTCCGGATCCCAAGGTCGGAATGGTCCAAGGAGGTCGAGCCCTACACGGTGGAATGGCTCCACGGGCACGTCTATAGGGTGCAGAAGACCAGGAGGTGGTGCCGAAGGCTTCTTCCGGCGTTGACACAGGTCGCAAGTGGTGACGTAGCGCTTGACTGTACGGTATAAGCCAGACGAAAAGAAGCGGCGCCGTATCCGGTCGTAGGTTCTTGCCACACCAAGGTGTCCAGCTGCAGGCAGTTCATGGAGTTCTGCTATTATAGAACAACGCAGCTGCTGGGGAATGAATAGAAGGAGGGAGGGCCCGTCAGGACGGAAGTTTTGGCAATAGAGGATGCCATTCTTGGTATCGAAGAGCGGCAGGTAGCGCTTCGAGCTTCCAGAGCTCAGGCCCTCGATGATGGTTTGCAAATATGGGTCCTTGCGCTGCTCTTCGGCGATGTTGTGTAGGTCAAAATGCCAAACAGGGAAGGAATATCGTCAGTGTCACTGAGGTCAGGTGGCTCGACAGGGTACCGAGACAGGCAGTCAGCGTCTTGATGAAGACGTCCAAACTTGTGCAAACAGTGTACGAATACTCCTGAATGCGTAGCGCCCAGCGGCCAAGACGCCCGGAAGGGTCTTTCAGCGAGGACAGCCAGCAAAGGGCATGGTGGTCCGTGACGACAGAAAAAGCGCGCCCGAACAAGTGTGACCGGAGTTTCGCTACAGCCCAAACCAGGGCGAGGCACTCCCGTTCGGTAATTGAGTAATTTCGCTCGGCAGGTGAAAGCAGGCGGCTAGCATACGCAACGACGCGGTCTGGACCCCGGGAGCTTTGTGCGAGCACTGCTCCGATCCCGTAGCCGCAGGCGTCTGTGCGGAGTTCAGTAGGGGCCGCAGGGTCAAAATGTGCCAGAATCGTTGATGACGTCAGGAGGCGGACGAGCGTGGAAAACACATTTTGTTGATCAGGGCCCCAAGTAAACTCAGTGTTGGTGTTCAGTAGGTCAGTGAGGGAACGAGCGATAAGGGCAAAACGTTGAATAAAACGGCGAAAGTAGGAACACAGCCCAAGTAAACTGCGCACGTCCTTCTGGGACTGGACGCGGAAAGTTTTGCACCGCTTCAATTTCAGCGGGATCACGACGTATGCCGGAGGCGTCGACGAGATGTCCAAGAATGGTGAACTGCCGGCGGCCGAATTGGCATTTGGACGAGTTGAGCTGTTGCCCAGCCGTACGAAATACAGTCAGGATACTGCTGAGACGTTCAAGGTGCCAGGCAAAGGTGGGCCAGAAGACAACATCGTCGAGGTAGCACATAAACGTAGTCCACTTAAATCCGCGAAGAAGTGAGTCCATCATCCTTTCGAAGGTAGCTGTTGCATTGCAAAGTCCGAACGGCATGACTTTAAACTGGTATAAACCGTCAGGTGTGGCAAAAGCTGTTTCTTCGCGGTGCTGCTCATCAACGGTGATTTGCCAATAACCGGAACGAAGATCAATGGAAAAAAAGTAGTGAGATCCGTGGAGGCAGTCGGGAGCGTCATCGATCCTTGGGAGTGGGAACACGTCTCTTCTTGTGATGCGATTCAGGTGGCGGTAATCAACGCAGAAACGCCAACTGCCGTCTTTCTTTTTAACAACGACGACAGGAGAGGCCCAAGGAATGGAGGACGGCTCGATGATGTCCTTAGTGAGCATCTTTTCGACTTCTTTTTGTATCACTTGGCACTCGGAACTGGACACCCTGTAAGGCCGGCGGTGCAGAGGAGCGGAGTCACCAGTGTTAATACATGGTGCACAATAGTCGTACGCGCTAAAGGGCGGTCATTGAAATCAATTATGTCCTGAAAGGATGCCAGTAAATTGGTAAGCGCCTGAGCTTGGTTTGCGGGGAGATCGGAAGCGATCATATTGGCAAAATGGTCAGGCTTTGAAATAGCTTTGAAATGACCATCCGAAGGGGGCGATACACAGTTTGTGACTGCGGAGATCACGTACTCGTCGGTCGGGGACAGCGTGGCGAGGCACTTGTCTTGAGGAAGCGTCTGGACGTGCGTACTGAAGTTGAGAACAGGTAGACATGCGCTGTTTGCCGATACTGTGACAACTGTGTGTGCAAGGGCAGCATTCTTTGTGACGGGCAAATCAAGGTCAGGAGTGATGACATACTGGCATTTGGGAAGAGGTGGAACAGATTTAAACAAAACGTAAGAAGCGGCTGCAGGTGGTAAGCGGGTGAACTCGGCAGTACATAGCCGGTGCACAGCTGGGGCAGGTGGTTCTAAGAGCAACGGTAGGTCCAACTCAACAACACTTAATTGTAGCACAGTCAATAAGGGCTGCGTGCTCACTAAGGAAATCAAGGCTGAGTATGATTTCATGAGGGCCGTGGTTGAGAACGGTAAAGAGCACGGTGGTTTGGCGATCAGAAATGGTCACACGAGCAGCACACAGGCCGAGGACTGGGGACGTTATGTCATCAGCAACTCGAACAATGGCTGTAGGAGAAAGTGAGGCTGCCCCCGGGCCAGTTACCAGGGACTTTAGCTCAGCGCCTGGAAGGGGGCAGCTGCCTTAATCATCTTCGAGGGCAGTGACGCGGTGGGACAAATAGGGTAGCCGACCAGATACGTCCTTAAGGGAGCCGGCTCTGCGAAAAGGGCGGGGGTTAGTCGCGAGTGGCGCCGGGAACCCGGATAACACGCGCCACCCGGTGAAGAAAATAAAGACGGCACCTGGCCGTGGCTCGTGCAGCCACGGCTCGCAGTTCAGTTGTGGTGTCGATCCGCAGCAGCAGTCTTGTTCCTTCGCTCCTGAGGCGTTAAGCTTACAAAATCAACAACGAGCTGAGTAGTTTCCACATTCTCGAGTGATGGCTGCAGATGGCCTTCACTCCAGTTTTGAACGGGTGGTGACCATCACGGGTTATCTCCAGCCGATTCTGCTGCGGAGATCTACGGCAGCGCGAGAAAAGTGGTCCGACCACTCTCGTCGGACTCCCGAAGCACCCGCCAGGCAGACCAGCAATGGAGTCGAGATAACTGAAGGTCAGAGCAAAAACTCGCTCTCCACATTTCCATCCCAAATCCCATAACGCTATTGCTGACAACCACTCATCCTATGCATTTCGCCCATCCTCTCCGCTACTTCACAGGTGAGATCAGGGGAGTCTCCCCGGGACTGTTCCCCCGGCTGTAGATCGCTACAGTAGCGTACCCCCCCCCCCTTTTTTTTATTTATCCATACCTACGGGTGGTAAAATTATCATTGCCTCTGGGCCTTTTATTTCATCTTCAAATTCGATCAAGCCTGTTGTACACCCTTCCAATTTTTTTACATGAACGCGCGAGCGTCGACTGCCCGGCGCTGCTTTGCCTGGAGAAGAAGGAGAGGTGAAAGCCTGCGAGGGCAAGGGCACGCCCACAATTCCTGCTGCTGGAGTAAGCTTCGTCTCATTAGTGCGAAGCGACCCCTGTCTACCATCGGCTTTTATGCATCTGAGGCCCAAGAAGCTGTGAGCAACTGTTTTTTTTTTATCCCCTGCATATAGCACTGGTGATTCTGAAAAGAGCGTACATTTGGGAGCAGCCTAGCATGCCCAAGAAACCAGTTCCAATCGCTGCTTTTCAAAAGCTGATTGAAGAAAACCCTCGATTTTGCCGCATTACTTTCGTTAAAGCAAATGCTCTCAACACGCTACCCACTGGTACAACCGGGGCCTGTACAGTTGTGCTGTACAGTCGTGCTGTACAGAACACGAAACGAACACTCAGAAATCGGCCATAAAACTTGCTTCGCCGGGGTTGATTCGCACGAAACAGAAGAGCCAAGCAGACGACGCTAGATACAGAGGCATGATCAGCGGCATGCTCGTTCCCTCTGCCGACTTCCGCTCTGCTTCAATTCGGCGCCGCTGCACCGGTAAGTCGAGGCTCGCGTGCTCATGTTATAAATTGAAAGGGTGTGCATCATGTGGTGCAGACAAGGGTTTATTATTTATTAAACTTTTTAGGTTGCCCCAACCTAATACATGTCCCGAAGCACCCCGATCGACGCAGACACCACATTTGGCCTGCCGACGCTTGAGCCAAGGCCGCGCTAACAGGTTGCGGAGTTCTTACAAGGGCATCGTCCAAAAAACAGATAAAAATTGCTTGCATGTAGGTACGCAATGAGCACTTATTCCTACCTTTGTCAGAAGACAATGAATTTTCCGGGATTAAAACGATTACAATCGAGATTATGTAAGTTTAGCACGACAAAGCGCAGTGTTTGTTTACATCAGCTTGTAATTGAATCCAGAGCTCAGTTCTCTGCGTTCCCATTCGCCTAGTTTTATGCTGTGCATCATACACGGCAGTACAGAGCAGTGTCCTCACCTCGGTGTTTTGATCAAAATTTGCGCACAGAACCCACTTAAAGAATTCAACGGCATAGACTTCCATTTTCTTTTGATATGTAAGGGACGAAAGAGCCGCAATGATTGCATTTCGGTCTCAACGCCGCACATGAAATGTGTCCTTGACGCCCCATATGTTATCATAACCCTTGCATCCGCTGAACGTTGAGAGTATAAGAGAAAAACTGAAGGTTTGCGTGGCGCCGATTGATTGACTTTAATATGTGTTGCCCTTATTTGCTGGAGGCAGCTAAAAATAAACGCTATTCTCCATTAATAGAGGCTTGAAAGGGACACGTGACTTTTCAGTTCCCACTCCCAAGACATTTATTCTCTCGTTGGTAAAATCTGTGCAGCTATAGATTTTATACCCCTCACCAAATGATAGGCCGTATGCGTAACATGACTTCATTTTGTTTCCATCCTATTATGGTATTTTTGTCCTGTTGGTAAAAACTCATTTGGATATCAGGGTCCGCTCCGAATGAATCTTTTTCATGCCTGGTTCAGGCAGGTGCATTCAATTTCTAAACTAATTCGCAATGAAGGGCAGTGTTCTGTAATGGCAACGATGAGCTGCTACACCGAAATATGTAATTTTGCTGCGCTCGTATGGAATTTCAATGAGTATTTAAAGTAATTCTTTTCCCCAAATTAACAATTCAAACAAGCAGCCAAAAATATAAATATGCAGACAGTGTAAGGAAATGTTATTTGAGGCTTTAATGACAAACTGCGTAATCGCAGGAGAAATTAGAAAGCATTATTTTTGATCTCACGGGGACCAGCCCAAAAATCGATTGATGCTCTTCTAAACGGGCAGCGCGGGGTTGCCTGTATCTCGAACACTTTTTTTTTGCAGTTAGAGCCCACTTATTAGGCACGGTTATTTGATTCCTGAACGAAAAAAAAAAACAGTTCCAAGCTGTTGTGCAGGTATCAGTGCGATTTGTAAAATCTGCGACATTGGTTACTATGTGATTTTATGGTTGTCTTTCCTTATTTCTTGGCCGAGATTGCACGCAACAATTACATAATTATCCCATTTTACCACCGACAACTAAGACTAGAAAAAAACTCGAATATGGTGCGCAAGTTAATTTGACCACACTTTGAAAAAACCCTTGCGCAGCACGGGGAACGGCCGTTCGGCCACGGCTAGCTGTGTATATTGTCCGGAGGCCGAGAAGACGTTGTTCGTGCGGGCGTAGCAGTTGCTCCACAGTTTTCGAGTGCGCTTTGCGCTGTGGCGATGTAAACCGGTGGGGTCGCGTACTTGTACGAAGCGCAGTATGTGACTTGGAGGGAGCAGTTTTGGTATGTGTTCGATAGCAATCACTTTTAACGTATCGCTTTTGAAGCTGGCGTGAACGTCGCTGCTCTGAACACATTGACAAACTCATTTGCTTGAAAGGTAAGAAAGCCTGTGCGTGATTCTGTGGGTGCGGTGCACCGTTCGATACCATGCTTGCCAGGGTGGTGCCGCAAGGTTCAGTCTCATTCGAACAGTCGCGGGGTGTGCACCACGACGGCCGCCGTTTCTCCCAATGGCCTGTCGTCTTCCTACTTGCGAGCGGACGGCTCTCGGCTTCTTTCCCAACACCCGCAAGCCATGGCACTCTCTCTTCGTGAACCCAACATCGTCCCTCACCCTCGTAGGTTCAATTCCGCTTCGCAGGGTGGCCGTCCTTGCACATATTAACGCGACAGCGTTGAAGGTTCCGTGTCTCAGAAAAGATGGGGCCGTCGGCTTCGGCGGCCTTGAGCGATGAGTTTCAGAAGCATTAATAAACAAAACCGAGTAGTAGATTGGTCTTGTTGGAGAATTGAGCCAGGGCCTCCGGAGTGCGAGACGAGCACGCTAACCACTCCGCCACGCCACCTCGATGGTTTGGAATCAACAAAGGCGCATCTAGTGAATACGGTGATAAATAGAAGGGTACCTTAGAGACGTGTACTGTGGTGTATATTAGTAATTATGGGCATAGAAATTACAGAAGTCGCAGTTAAGCGAGTAGCAAAGTGCGTTTCCGCTACTTTTCCTGTTCGCGTGGCGCGCACGTAGCGCCATCAGGCGGCGCCCACTAAGACCGTTCTCTCCTCCTCCTCGCAATGAACGCCACTCTCCAAACAGATAGTGCGCGACGGCAGCGCCTCCCACTCGTCTCGTTCGGGCGCAGTGAAGCCGTGCAGGGATGCAGGAATCACGCGGTGCGCTGCGAACGCAGCGCACATCCAAGGCGCGCTTACCACGAAGCTTGCAGCCTGCTGCCCGTTCGGTCGACGCGGAAGCTATGCTGGCGTTCGTGGCATCGGGTTTGTCGAGAACGATGTGTCGACGAATCACGACTGCAGCTTGAGTCCCGTGTGTTTCGGCAAGGCGCCTGGCAGCGCTTCTACGTGGTTTGCCGCTCCGTGCGTTCGTTTCACCGTACGTAGCAGAGAGATTTGTCTAACGGGCAAGGCGCCGCGCCGAACGGGCGATGGCGTTCCGCAGCGCTGCAACACGCTGTCGCGTTCCACTTTTCAAGGCGAAGCTTAAGCCTCCTCCATTTTTTTTTCATCGCTCTCCGCGGCCGCAGCCGTTGCTCGCAGCGCCTCTTTCTGGGGCCCACCTCTGTCTCTCCGCTTTGCTGCTCAGCTGCACGGCGCCCATTAGAGCACCTCGCGAAGCTATCGGCTTCCTTCCCGCGCATCGGCTTAGTGCGAATGAGCGCCTCTGTTACATCTACACTACCTCCTGCGTCGGTCCTCCTGAAGCGGTGCTGGCTTTCCCTGAGAAGGACCGATGGATTTGTGCGTTCCCTTAGCTTCAAAAGTACCTCAAGCCGTCCGTTTTGTGGATTACCGGACGCCCTCGAGTAACTTATGCGAATATTCGGACTATGATTCCGTGCGCTGCAGCTGTGGGCGTTTGTGATAGTTTGTGCGTTCAAGAGTAGGTAACAGTCATGGGTTTTAGCTCCACGGTGGGAAGTGATTGCTGTGCGCACTGGGGGAGCAGTGTTTTCATACAAGCCCGCCGGCCTGGAACTTCGGATGCTCTATGCTCCTGCCGCTACCACTGAGTCCAAATGGATGATCCTTCTGCTGCTTGTGCCGCTGCTAGCCATCGTCGCGTCGCCTGGCCGTTGCAACCCGTACACTGCACCGGTTGTGCGTAAATTTAAATGCCAGGATTATGCCAAATGGTACCTTAGGTGACCCCTCCACAAGTTCCCGCACGCACACCTTCCCTCACAGTGTCCCTCGCACTGACGGTCATGCAGAATCTAACTCCACTTGGGAGTGTCCAAGCTCCCTCTCTTCCTCTGCACCCACCAATAAATACCCCCTCTCCCCCCACCGGCTACGTACTCATTAGTAGCTACTCTTTCGAGTTCGCGCCACCCGAAGCATAGGAGAAGCTATCGATGTCCTGGACTGAGTACTCCGCTCACCAACGCCGATCCTACGGGCGCCCTTCTAAATGATAAATGTTTTAACCATCAGCACCACCACCACCTACCACACCCTGACTTTTTATTTTCATCTGGCATCCCCCCTCCACCCCCCCCCCTCTGTCCCCGCATTTGGCTGGCGTGGTGTCTTCTCTTTTTCTGTCCTGACCGCCAACGGACCTGTCACATCTCTAATTTCGCTCCCCTTGCGCAGTGCCGTTGCAGTGCCTCGTATAGTGACAGTTACAGCACTGTACAGCCCCTAATTCTTAATCCGTGCCCCTGAGTGCAGGACATCAGTTACTTTACTGTGCTACGTATTTCTACAGTAGTTACTGTACAATCCATCATGTGCACTGTACTAAAAAAATTTCATAGTATCACATCCTCAAAGGCTCCCAGGCAACAGCAAATTAAAGAAGAGTTCCAAAAAGAGAATATAACCCAAAGCTATGTCTTCTTAAGCAAGTGCTACAATATCATGAGTTTTCTTGTTGGCTCTGAATAGGCATTAACTCCAAAAGGCTAGCTTTAAAATATCTTTGTGAGCACAAAGTACATTCCTTCACCATCCCGTACCAATTCCATTTAGGAAATAATAAATATCCCATTGTGTCGGAAAAAACCTACCTTCGTGCTTATTTATTCGGTTCTTGAGAGAACTCAAATCCCCTCATGATAATGCGCTAGAAAACAAGTAATTTTATGTCCCTATGGGGAATTTTTTGTCGTTGAAGTGCCGAGGCCGACTGCTTCTAACCACAGTTCCTTTTCCTATATGCATTAAAAGCTCCTTCATCTACGAAGGTGCATGCTTCCTTGGTGTAGCGAATTTCATAGTCGCGACAATTTGACCTGAAATCACAAACTGTGTGAGGAGCGCATTAAACCGCCATCTTAATCGGGTGCTATGACGTCTGACTCATTGCTTCCGTTTTACAAGGCCGGCTTGGCACGTTGCCTAAAATGTCTAAAGAAACCAATCGGGTGAATAATGTGTCAGTAAAAGGGTACAGAGTTTTATTTTTACTTTTGTTCGAAATTTTAAAGTTCACGATTAGTATCCCTTTCAAATTCTTTTAATCTCGATTCTGCGCTTCAGTTATTTGGGACTGTGACTTACCGCTCGGGAGAAGGTCTTCGAAAGGTGTAGCTGCTGTGAAAGAGAGAGGAAAAATGCAATGAAATAACTGTTTTCTGAGCTAACGTTCAAGCACGCATATAATAGAGACTTTGGCAACTGCTGGCGTTTTCCTTTTGCAGCCCTCTAGTCTTTTCTTAGAACAAAAGAGAAGCTATATTTGAAATCTCAATGGTTTACCGCACAAATAAAAAAGGAAAGACTTTGAAGCGTACAAGATAATTAGTGGGGTCCCTCGCTACACCGAGTGTTTCAGTCAGCGCTTTAAAATTGTTATGTATTTAGGATGTTAGATATAAAAGAATGATTTTGCGAGGATACTCTCCGGAGCGGTTGACGTTTTTGTGCTACATGAGGTAGCTATTAACACACAATAAATATGTTTTTTATTGGGAGGTTAGTGGCAACGGATAGAATCCACGGACAAGAAGTTGTCGTACCAGTTTTTGTAACGACGAAAAAGTCATTCTCTAGAGCGTTTTTTTTTTCGTACAAAACCAAAACATCTGCTGATGACGTGCTTCAGTCCTTATAAGGTGCCCTATTCGAACTGTATGCGCGGTTTCACCTCTGCACATTTCCTTTTTAGCCGTTTGATGCGAACAGAATGGAGTGCCATCGCCAACTGGCAGTGCTTTAAATGGGATCAGTTGGCCGTTCATTATGACATAGCGGTTCTCTAACTTCCCAGCAGGCGGACAAAAATAATACGCCAGGAGATACAGCCACAGAAAAGCGTGTGTGTCGGGCGTGCACTATCTGCCTTATCGTTACAGAGCACTGACGGCCTTATCATGCCACGCCCATAAGCTGTCCGCTTAGCATTGCTAGTGCCCCGCCCCATCACCTATATAAAGGCGTACCAATAAACCCCAAGCGTTCTTCTTGTTCCTGCCCCCATCTGGGTGCCTCCGTTCTTAGTTCGACACACATCACGTTACAGTGTGTACATTCCACTTATTTTAATTTCGACTGGGCACATTTTCGAACGCATATATTCATGAAAAAACGAAACACAAGAAACAAAAAATAAACTAGCAAAAAATCCAAGCAGGGGAACATACCAGCCATGATGGAATCAGCCTTTGTAGCGCAAGCCATGTATATTTCTGAGCAGCTAAGAGGAACTTGTCTGTGACTGTGTCTCGAGGTGTATTCTTTGTGTATTCTTTGTGATGTATGTTTCGAACAGAGCGCACCTGTATGTCATGTCGTGACTTGAAAAAAGCGGGGTGCGAAGAAAAGTGTGAAAAAGCAGACAAGCATAAGCATTAAAACGACAGTACAAACTGAAGCTCTTCTGTCTGCAACAGCAATAGAAAAAATTGAATGTACATTTTTGACAGCGATAGCACAGAATAAAGTGCATACTACGGTACAATATATAAGGAAGTTGTAATTGGTCGCCGTAGTCGTTACAACACGTCATCAGCGCAGTTGCGCCAGCACCGAGCTTCCCGCGCGCCCTTTGCGCTGAGTTACGATTTAGTGCAGGAAAAAGCTCCAGATTTCAACTCGCTCTAGAGCTTCACAAAATTACTTTCTTCTTGTTCCGAAAACTGATAAAACGTCCTCTTGTCCGTGCATGCTTCGATTCCCGTATTGTCACTAATACATTTATTAAACAAAAAGTTGATCAGCGAATTTTATATTTAAGTTTAACAGTGAATTTTTATTAGTCAGCCACGTACCTAGAATGATTTTTATAGGAGATTGTCTCCGCCCTGGGAGAAAATATGATGCTCAATACATATTTTTCTCTATAAAACTGGTTTACAACTTTAAATGGTTCACTTAGACATCCTATATAAAATTTTTCCCAACCCCCTGAAATTCAACCCAAAGATGGAGTGAATTTATTACAGCAGCCAGGAGATATGACTGCCCGTGAGGTGGAAAAGACTGTCGCGCGTGTCTGTCCTTCGCATTTCATTTTTCGGTTCACTAAGAGGTGTTCTGCGAGCGGCCAGAGTAGTCTTCGCGTAACTGATACTTCTAGTACTGTTCTAAATCTCTTTTCGCGAAATACACAGTACCACTGTTCGCTTCTGTGAAAAATGGGAAGTGCGGAATATCATGGAATTTATTGGGATAGTGTCGAAATAAACCTGCTGTGGTATTTAGCGATCACTGCGTCCCTGATTATGCGCATCGGCGTTTCACCATAAGCTGTTGTGCACGCTAACGTGTTCGTAATAATTATGGGCCGCAAGATTTTTTTTCGGCAATTGTATCGGGTCTAACACTGAGCAAGGGAAAAGGGGAAACAGTGAAGCAGGATCAGTAGAATAAAGAAGAAAATGCTTCTTCTACTGCTATTTAGTCTATCCGAGAAGCGAAAAATAGAATGCTGCCTATCTTTCAAGCCTGTTTTGGAGCTTCAAAGAGACATGCAGCCGAATTAAAATGACTTACCTCGTGACAGAGCGCCTCTACCAGAAAACCTGACGGCTGAGTCATAAACCCATGTATACCCACGGCTCTAACTACTATACACTCGAAGCGTGCTACAGCACCGGAATTCGTGGTGCGCATTCAATTCTTTCCCTGTGTACTTACAAAAACGCATCGCATGCAATGGAGCACTACTGTATAGAGTTACAGGGATGTCGAATAGCACAGGCTATAAAACTACTCTCCCAAGATAAAGAAGACTTGCTGAAAGTACGGTTGTTGTAGTACGCAAAAGAAGAAATATAGTTTGTCCAGAACTAGTGTGGTTAAAGAAAGCGTATTCATTTAGCTAGAGCTATCACTGAGCTTCCCACAAGCTTAGAGCTTCCCACAAGCTTAGAGTAATTAGGGTTAGTCCGCCTTGTATTATGAAACCTGAACATAATCTCTGCCCCAATACTCAAAGAAGTTTAAATCATTTCTTGCTACCACGAAGGTTAATCAGGCTCATAAACTAAATCTTGTAGCAGTAGATTATATATTCTTGTCAAGAGATCTTGTTTTCACAGGGGATTAGTAGAATTTACGGCCCTTTTACCTGTTACTGCTTCAGAAATACTGACTGTACTCGTAGCCAGACCAGAGTCAATTTGCAAAAATGTTGTAGACAGACTTTTTTTTTTCTAATGTTTCTCAGTTTTGATGGATGTGGTGTTGACGACCTAAGACCAGACCCCCAGACCAAGTGACCAGGCAGCAATTTTGTGTCTGCTAATAGCTACTCAATCAAGCGCGTCCCAACTTAAAAGCTGGAGTCCGTCGCCGTGCATGGCACGAAACAGGATGATGTCGGAACGCTGGCCTACGAGGTCGCAACGCATGTAAGCTAACATAAGCAGTTATGAATGGCGAAACGTAACGTATGGAAGTGATGACTCATGACTCAGAGTCATTCTGAAGCATAGCATGACCCAGCACTTAAAAGGTAACCTAGTGTAAGGTGTATAGAGTTTGTACAAGGTATACATAGTCATGCCTCGTCATCATACTCACGGCTCATAATCATTCTGCAACGTAACTTACTGAGAGCTTTCATGCTTTCGCATTCTCACAGCTAAGCAGTCTTAAGTGTCTCTGCCGAAAATTTTCTCGCATGCTGCTCTCAAATGTCTTTTGCACTGCATAGGATTTGTGCATTTTTTTTCTAGTGGCTTAACGGTCCCTATGAATAAGGTTACATCGTCAGTTGCGCAAGTTGGGACTACAACGACAAAACGGTCACATGGACAAACTCTTAAGGGTGACTGGATTCTGGATTGTGACACATCCCAATTGAAAGGTGATATAGAAAAATTTTCAAGTTTGTGTTCTAATAAAAAAAAAGCACCCTGCCAGTGCTTAACCGCTGTTCTGTGAGCCTTCAGAACTCCCGATTTTTCCTTCTAGCTCGGCTAGTTATCACAAGAAGCAGCAGACATCATCGGCGAGAAGAACTCAGCAAAGTTGCGTTGTCCTAACCGTGTATTAGCGGGTGCAAATAGGCCGGAAAAGTGAGGTCGGGTTTCTTGTTTACGGCTCCTTTGCATCATCATTGGCTTAATGAAGGCTGAGACGATGAATGAACTGATGCATCGGTCACAAGGCGCTCAATGCCTTTCATGACTTGCCTACTTTTTTTCCACCTTTCATCTTAGCGCTGTTCAAGCCATGTAATTGAACCAAGTATTTCAAACGGCTACACTCATCGACGTCATCTTCATGTGCTGGGGCATACTTTTGGATAAGAGTGTACGTGTCACTGGTTAAAACATGGCGCGATGTAGAAAATGTGTTGACGCTCCCGTCGCCTAGCGCTGGAGCTGATATATAGTTGGGGGAGTAGAGTCCACACTGCTCGAACCGCCAGGCACGGTTTCTGTAGGCGGGGGACCGCTACGTGAGTCGCACGGGGTAGGAAAACGGATGTTAATATCTGAGTAACAAATAAAAAGCGGCCGAAACGCATCCTATAGTTATTTGACTATCCTGTATTTTGGTTCAGAAGAATTCCAGCGGAAACACATTCCCCAAAGGCTACAGAATTATTTAGCGTGTTTTCTCCAGATAAAAAAGATGTGATTGAAAGACACGTAAAATTAAGGCGCGCCTTCGCCAACTGCTTTTTACTTACGGTGTGCAGTGTGTTTGTTCGTTGCATGGCCACTGGTCCCTGAAGCACCACCGTTCCCCACGTAGTACCGCTCTCCACATGCGAACAGACAGAAAGTGTGCAACGCTGACTCCGGCAGGCATGGCAGCTGGGCACGCTCGCGGCGGCATTGGTACTCATTCACAGTCTGAAAATTTAAAAACACGGTATCTAACAAATAAAACTGAGCCACGATGGCACGTAGTCAGGCGCAGCATCCTTGGCGAAACATTGTGAATATTGGAATATTGTAAGCTAATCTCATGGAAATATTAAAGGTAATGGTCCATTCTTATATGAACCGTAGCAAAATTTTAATTTTGAGGTTTTTCGATCGCCCGCCTCAAGAGGTTAAGGCAGCGATAGAAAACCAAAGGGGAACGTTTTTGACTACGGAAAAATACGTTAATTGCAAAATTACGAGATTCGTTACAGGAAGTCTGCCGATATATTGATTGTTGTAGCGAAATCTTACAATTAATAAAAAATTCAGTTCATAAACTCTTACCCGTAAAAAAATGCTTTTGTCCAAAATTTCTGGGTATGAGGGATAATGAGCTTCCCTGTCAGCAAATTTCTGAACACTGTAGCGACGTAGTGGCAATAATTAAGTAATATGAGGTTAGGGACGTTGTCTAGAAGAGCCGGTTATTACTGTTCACTTTCTACCTGCTGCCCCTGATTTTGATATCAAGTTGCACTTTTTATTTTTCTGAGCACAAGGTACATATCTGTGGCGTCCTAGTCTACTGGGCAGTTGCGACCTAAAAGAATCTCAGTTCAGTCCATGAACGACGATTCGTTATCGAATTACCAAATGTGTTTGTTAAATACAATTTAGTGATAACAGCCACGAAATGTACCAGATAGACCTTTTTTTTTTGTCAGCAGGCTTTTTCATTACTGCTATCCGCCGAGATATAGCAACAGCTTTTATTTGCAGATTCAAAATGGCGGCACCATCTCTAAAGACTCGGGAAGTGGCTGCAAGGACTAGTCACAATTTGAAACGGAGTTTCGAAACTTGAATGATCTAAGATTTCTGTTGCGAAGTGCCCTCGCTCGCTTCAAAATATACAAAGATATCCACCGGAAAAAGCGAACCTTAGTCCTGCATAGCCTCATCAAGAGCGCCTGTCACAGCTTTGGAGCAGCCTTACCTGTCGACGGCGTCGTAGTTTCTTTCAGCGCCTCGGCGGAGGCTGCAAAAATTGGTAGGCACCTTAAAATGAGAACCGTTATTTGAAGCACTATTGTATTAGGTGCTTTTCGCAGGAGTTTAACACAGAGACTGAGCCGCCCACATTGCAGATTTTCTCCAAAAGTTTATACATGAACAATGCGCAGTGAGCGCACGAACCAGTTGCTTGTACACAGCTCGTCTTCGCGTCACCGGGCAGAGGCCTTGATTTTCTGACGATTACTTTGCTCGTATAGAAATGACAGCCGTCGCTGGCGACATTCCATGGTTGACAGCGAGCGAGCAATCTCGCACGCCTTCTCTGTTCTCAAAAGCAGGGCCTACGAGGACACATGGGAAAAGAAATTCAACGGGAAAACGGCCAACCAAAAGTACGCCTCACAACACCACGCCTCAGTACGCCTCGCAGCAAAGAAGGTATCGGAAAAGGGGATCAAGCCTTTTCTTTTGAGCACAGGAGTGAAGGAACATTTCAGGCCACGGGATTTCAGTTCAGCTTCTTGGCTTAGGAAGAATTTGCCTCTGATAGCCCTTTCTTGAAGAGAAGCGATCACCTCAAACCGGTGCACCTCTTAATATGCGCCTCAGGATATCCCCACATTGCGTTTTTCGACCATGAGTTCGCTGTCAGAAAATCACCTGGCCATTTCCATTAAGTGAGGAGATCCCGCCAATACGTGTGACTACGAGTAGTATCCTCTGCAATTTCTGCTTACTGTCCTGTGAATGTCGATGGAACCGCGTGTCTACATGTTTTCCGGAAACTGAGATGGGCAAGTTGGTTCACACAGAAGAAAAATAGTGCGAAGGCCCCTGTTTCTCTCTTTCCTCGTCCCCGTAATTGCGCTATTTTTTTTCTCCCATTAAGCGCCACGTATTAAGCATTCGAAACGGTAGTTGGAAACTGGAGGCAGCAATCAGAACGTCTTGACGCGCCTCACGCTGGACGTTGTGCTATTGATGCAATTCAACGCGGTAGTGTTAAGGGCCCCGCGTCGCAGGAAAGCCGGCGCTGGCACTGCCTTCGTCGTTGCCGTCGCAACACAAATATGACCAAGGAAGTAAAACAATTAAAAAGGCAGATAATTTAGCATCAAAGCATCGGGATTGGTCGCAATAGTCTTTGAATCGTTGAAATATGAAAATAAAAGAACGGCACTGCAAACTAAATACAGGTGAGTTAGGTGGGAATGGAACCCTGTACTTTCGGACTGAGATGGGCACACAACACAGGCCGCGAAGGCTCGTTGGTTAAAGCTGAGTAAACATGGACCTAGCGAATGCCTTGTGGTATTTCACTTAGCTATGCCTTAGATACATGCGCCGATGCGTACATGGGCAATCATGAGTAAGTAATTTAGGAATTAGGGCGTTGAGTGAGTGAAGAGCAGGTTATGCGAACGGCAGCTGATAATGCGATCGCGTTCTGCACTTAAAAACTACGCTTACAAGTCCCGCAGATTTCAAATTTTAGGTAGCACCTCTATTATGCTCTGACAAAGTTGCCATCGCGCTCCCTATCCGGTTTCAGTTTCAAGCTGAGTACAACCAACGGACATGGCGGCGTCCTCCAAGTGAGCTGGTTACATTACACAATATAGATGCCACTGCAGAGCCCTGTTTGTTATTTGTTGTGCAGCCAAGGTATTTATTTACTTGTAGAGAAAGTGCGCTCATACATGGTGGAGGAAAATGAAGAGACAACCAGTAAGTATTCTGAACGGACAAGTAAAAGAGGTTTAAAAGGCAGGTCAAAAATGCAGAGCGTGAGAAAAGGACTGATGCGATGAAGAAAAAAAGCAGACTCTTGACCTGTATCGAAAATGTAAATGGCTAATTATGAACAAATGGTGCTACGATAATTCAAGAGACTGTATCCTACTCTTTGAAGCGAGATCATAGCGTTATTCAAAGCAAACGTACAAAGGAAATTTAACGAAAAGATGACACCTGTATGGAGCGTGGTAAACTTGCAGAAACAATTGAATATCTTTTAATATAAAGTCGCATTGTCCGTTCAGATGTCAATACACGAACATTCACTTTCCGTGAGGTTCTAAGGTTTAGAGTTAACAAAGGCAATGTGAATGAATCTGCGGTAGACGTTAGCCAAAGGCGGTTGGAAGGTTGGTGGCTAAGAAACAGGCCAATGATTTAAGCATATGTGTTCAATATTAAAATTGGTGGAATGTAAAGTTCAGTACAGGTATTTGTATTCATCATTTGTAGAAATTGGTGGATTTCTAGATAATGCCTTTAAGTTACACAGTTTGGTGAGACAAATCTCAAGAAAAACATGCAAAGCATGAAATGTGCCTGCCACTACTACGTTTTAAAGGGGACGCTCCTACCATACATACATACATACATACATACATACATACATACATACATACATACATACATACATACATAGATACATACATACATACATAGATACATACATACATACATACATACATACATACATACATACATACATACATACATACATACATACATACATACATACATACATACATACATACGTACGTACGTACGTACGTACGTACATACATACATACATACATACATACATACATACATACATACATACATACATACATACATACATACATACATACATACATACATACATACATACATACATACTTACATACATACATACACACATGCATGCATACGAATGTAACTACATACATACTTCTGTAAAAAAACACGGCCACTCATATGACCTCTGTGTTTTGTTCTTTTGAGAGCGTTAGCACATACTCATCCCGTTTCTCGATTTCTTGGGTTCTGCTACCGCCTCCTTTTCGGCATGACATTTTCCACGTCTGAGGAATTCAAGTTGGCGGCCCCATAGTAAATTGATATCGCAATCCAATTGGTAATTGATCGATGACATCATTAGTATATCGAATTGATGACTGATTAGTGACGTCACTGATATGTCCAATTAGTGATTGATTGGGGATGTCTTCTTATGCTTATATCTCGGCAACGAATGACTTGCAGCAAAACTACTTTTGCGTGCTTGACGGGGTGATCAGGAGACTTCATTAAGCTTAATAATCATTCTGCGACATCATAATTAAATGGTGACGTGACTATGTTTAATCGCTTTTAACTCAGAAATATTGAGGTGATCATCAAACCATTTAGATATTTACAATCCTCTAACTGAGTACAATACGTCAGACACCATCATTAACTAATGAAGTTAACATTAAGTTAAGTTTAGACCTAAATAATCGCTTATCATTACCTTACCGATGATGTCTTGATCTAACTAATCGCATATTCGTAACAGGCTCGATGAGTACAAAATGTTAGACTCCAATATCAACTAATTAGCTTAATATTCAGTTATGGCTAGGCTTAACATGGTCAGCCCTAGGCAGCTCACAATTTCAGACCTCATGGCGACCACGCACCTACCGCCTTGAGGTAAGGACAAAATTGCTGATGGTCTAGCTCTGGTTGAACGTAGTCTAGCTCTGGTTGAACGCCACGCCTCTGCATATAGGTAGCGGTGCTCCAGCACTCCGTAAACGCGAGAACCGGTTGACCGCGATTCCGTGTACTTTTTTGACTGTAGTTAATCGCGCACTGAAGACTCCAGGGCCGTTTGCGGTCGCGCTAACGTCTCAAAGCTTCGCCGGGTGCTTTCTTGAAATATGAATTCTAATTTAAAGAAGGTCATTAACTTTAGATTAGAGGACCTGTCGGGACTCAACCGTCAGAATATCAATCAAGAAGCGAAAAATTAAGAAATTTATTCTTGGGAAGCACGGCGGAGAGCCCCTTTCTTCATTATCTGTGGGGTTTGTAGAGAATTAGAAAGCAGGCCTATATTTCCTCAACCCCTGTGTGCATCGCCATGTGCTGTGTCGAAGGCTCTACTTACGTGCTGTTCCCCAGAGGTAGAAGAGGAAGCAGAGGGTCAACGCCGTGGTGACACAGATGGCCACGATGAGGCTTCTGTTGTGCGGAACCCGCCTGCGGCGCGGAACAGTATCCACGATTTGCGCAAGAATTCCTAAATTGTTTCTTCTGCGGTTGTTTTACACGTAGCGCTGAAGTGATTTTCGGATAATGGACCAACTGAAGGGATCCTTGAGAGTTAACATTACTGGTGGTCTCGAGGACAGACGTAGTTCATAAGAAAACAATAAAGTATAATATAAATGGCCCACAAAGGCTTAGACTAGACTGCTAATTTCGTGCGTTCAGGAAGGCAAGTAGGACTACAGCAAAGCTAAGTGTAGAGAGCATTGAAGTACGACTGTTTGACTGTTGCGCGAGAGCAGTTATTGTCACTAATGTATTGCCGCGAATCTCTGTAGCTGTTTTTTAGCTCATTCTTCAAACGTGCCCACACGCAGCTTTATCACTTTGTTTGTGATGTAAGACACCACAAGATTTATCTCGATTGATCCCATCCAGGCGAAGCCAATTCAAGTTTCTTCCAGAGTGTTGCAACTTTGCACGCGTATCCCGAAAGTTCTCTGTCCGCTCCTTTGGAAGCCCTTTTCGCTATTTTCCTGCACGCCGAACTGCCGTCACCATTACGTCGCTACATTGCCGTTTATTAGTGATGATATGGGTATACTTGGAATCAATATTATATTTTACATCTTCGAAATCTATGGAACGAAACACTTTTCAATACCTCTTTTCTTCTGTGACCATGTTGAACCTAGAGAAATATAATCTTGGACATAACAGAGCCGTGTAACACTAAAGTGCAGCGTTTGCTCATCTTCCAGAGTATGGTAGCCGTAACTGACAAGCTCCACGGAAAACAGCGCAGCTAAAAGAGAGGCGCACTTTTTTCTTCACCCTCATTTGCCCCAGCGACCATGAGCCTGGATTGAAAATCGCATATAATGACAGCCTGGTGCATTGGACACATTATTTCCGGCAGATGCTACGCGTAATGTTAAACACAGCGTTCGCCAGATCTGGTGCTAATTCAGAATATTATCGAGGCCTCCTGCATAGACGTATTGCGATACTATCCACCTCGACATTTTTATTTAAGTTTATGGTCGTTGTAAAATAAAGATGGAAAAAATATTCTGGTACCATGACACACGCCCTTGGTGGTTCCAAGTAAGCAGCCTCTGTCCCATACCTTATCGATTTCTTTTAAAAGCTTCTTTATAGACGAATTTATGGTGAAGTTAGGGGCTCCTTTAAGATACATACATGAAGGAAGCCAAAAACTGAAGGCGCACTTACGTCTCCTTACGTGCGGAAATGCGAAAGCATATCGAGTTTCCTTGCCTCCTCAATTAGTTATTGTTATTAATCATCGCTAGCAATTTAATTAGCTACGTTTTAGTCATTAATTATTATTCAATAATTACCAATTGATCATTTCGATTAACTATAAATCAATTTAATCATTATTTTACTGTTCATTCAATTCTGAAGGAATTAACAGTTATTCAACGATTTTGTAAATTACTCGGAAAATTTATTAACTTATGTGCTTAGTATATAATTTTTATTTTAATTGGTAATTCGGTCGTTTAAACTTTCCATTCAATTGTCATTAATGATTGAAATTAACATTTACTCTCTTACAGGATGATCATCAGATCACGAGTCCGCGCTCTGTCCACACTTCCTGTCCACAGCCCGTGGTGATGCATCCTCTCCACGCCATTCATGAGGCAAGAAATGCTTCCACATTTATAGCCATTCATAGCATATGGGGAGAGTTTTTTAATGCAAAAGTATCACTAGTCCCATTGCAAGAAAAGCCGGCTGCCTGTGTCTGTGAGTGTGTGGACCCGCTGCTGACACTGAAAACCGCAGTGATGGAAAGAAAAAACAGGGTGTGATCAAGCGGCCGTATGATGCACACAGCAAGCCGAGCGCCGCTTTTCAGAGAGCCTTACACACGTCGTTCATCTACGCATACTCGCCACTGCCCGATCTCGAAGTGGGGCCAGCTTCCCGGGCCTTCGTACCAAAATTGTGCCGCAACCATTTGTCGCAAAGTGTTCTCGCTGGTGTCATACGATTTCTCGTTACATATAGCTTAAAGGTGCTAGTCAACCTGCAGGCTAGCTAGCGACAGGGATTCCAACCGACGAAATACGCACCTTCAGTTTGTATGCCTTCGCAGACTTTCTATTCAAAATCGTGATGCAACCGTTCATCGTGGAGGCTTCCGAGTGGTGTGATGCGCCTCAGTTCACAAACCGTTACTAAACATCTAGGTCTTACGTCCGTGGTATGCACACTCGGCCAGCATGATCACCGTGCAGCGAGAGGTCCGAGCGTTTGCGGTCTGGTGCACAACCAATACTCAAACACATAAACTCCTAGAAAATAACTTTAATGCACATACAAACATTACCGTAAAATGCAACCAGGGACAGTATTGTGTTCGCGTGTAGACAGTATTAGAAATCTCTACCGAATTTTTAATTCTGCGGTCGATAAACGGGAAGTGACAGCGTGAAAAATATTGTTACGCCGATTACGCTGCGTGGCGTGGCGCTGCGCGCAGCGTAGAAGAGAGCGAGGTTGAAGCGCGAGGTCTCGGGCTGTGGTAAGCCTGACACTGGCTGTTCCCTGCTTTCGGCCATTTTCCCATTCATCTTGTTAATAACCACATCCCCCGTAACAATATTTATCCGAAAAGCAATTGATTAGAAAATAAGATGAAAACAAACCGCAAGTCGCCAGTGTGATGCGAACCTGCGACATCCGCATTTTGCGGGTGGTTGTCTAGGAACCAAAATACGATGGCGGCTTTAGAGTCTTGCATTTTTTAGTCAACTTGTAAAGCGTGTAGCCCAACCTTGACAGCATTCACCAGCACCAAACCAAACCCAAAACGGCGGACGTGAAACGGTCTATTATACTGCAAATTACACAGGGAAATGTGTGCGAAATGCATGGGCGGCGGCTGGTTCTCTATCGCATCAACACTACCTGTATTTAGCTTCTTGTTGAGCTATTGAGTAGACAGAGTTAGGGAAACGAAGGGCTCGCTAAGACATAAATGTAAAAAGAAAATCTAGAGCCATTGATAAAAAGAAAGCATTAGCGGAAATGCAGAGGTCATTGGTTAACATCTAACAGTTGGCATGTGGTTGTTTCTATTGTAGGAACGCATTTAACAACTACATTTTGACCTCTGTGTGTGAGTAAGATTCCTTCCGTCTCTTGTTCCGCCCACACCGCGTATAAGCGATGCCTAATTTTGTTGTCGTGGGTTCGGATAGCACCGGTGACATGTGGTAGTTTTTCTTTAACTTTCTAATCAATCATCATTCAGATAAACACTGATTAGGGCATAAATTGCGAATCATCCTTTTCACCCTTGAGCACGCGGAACGTGATCAGTTCACTTGGTTCTGGCAGTCTGGATGCCATTGATGAACGTTCTCGCTCAGCTGCCGCCGTCACCATTCGATCACGTTTCATGTGGCCATGGCGGTATTACAAGACATACCGGTTCCGCCGCGATGGTTTAGGGGTCGCACTAGTGAAGACTTCCAAGGTAAGGCTAGACAGCACAAGTGCACTAATAAGAAGATTATTGGAAAGCTGCCACAAGAGGTCAGTTGGAAGAGCAGCGCACGCGAAATGCGCGATTTGGGATCGCTCTGGAGATATGTGGTTGTTTTAGGGGGAAGGCACTATACTTCAGAAGTAGTCCTAAAATAATAATTAATAACTGGTTTTCGGGGAAAGGAAATGGCGCAGTATCTGTCTTTTATATCGTTGGACACCTGAACCGCGCCGTAAGGGAAGGGATAATGGAGGGAGTGAAAGAAGAAAGGAAGAATGAGGTGCCGTAGTGGAGGGCTCTGGAATAATTTCGACCACCTGGGGATCTTTAACGTGCACTGACATCGCACAGCACACGGGCGCCTTAGCGTTTTTCGTCCATAAAAACGCAGCCGCCGCGGTCGGGTTCGAACCCGGGAACTGCGGATCAGTAGTCGAGCGCCCTAACCACTGAGCCACCGTGGCGGGTCTCCTAAAAACCCCATTGGTTCTCTGTAGCCCCGACCTTTGACCCTTGATACCTCTCAGGTACCTGCAGAAACAAAACAATATTGCTGCGGCCGGCTATCGAACCCGCGGCACCACGAACAGATCAGCTTCGCTGACCACTGCAGGAGAGTACTATGCTATCGCCGAAACTGATATCGCACGGTATTTAACTGGCACACTCACGCGCTGTGCACTGCACGTCACCTTCATCAACTTCCATCCGCGCGCAAAAAGCACAATTAACCTCCTAGCCCACAAAATAATCAGGTGGACGTGAAGGATCTGAGATCGTCATGAACGGAAACGAAACGCGAATAACTGGCTCCCTGCGTCTGTGGACACCTCAACTGCACTTTGAGCTACCCGGTGGTATAGACACTCATGTATGCTCTATGTGTTGGCGTTTACAACGTTGTGGCAGAAACGCGGCACTGGAGCATTAGGCCGTCGGCGTTCACGGACGTTGACATTGACAACGTTCTAGACTCCGTTAGTTTTAAAGGAATGGAAAGGCGCAAAACTAGATCATCTGGTCAGTGGACACGTCATTCGCGCTTTTAGATACGCGGCGGTGGTGTCCATCTGCAAAAAACTACTTTCGCGCTATAGTTCGTGCTTAGCAACGCTAAAACGCCTTCCAGTTTGTAACCTGATAGCTTTAACGGCCTCGTTCCTCAGAAAATCCGGCGTCATTGCTGTGAGCGAAAAATCACTAGCATAGCTCTGACAGGTGACGTGACCTTGCGGCGCTATCAAAACCTTCCCACCGGATTGCACGCAAACTGCCGACCGTTGCAGGTGACAGTTAATCATTGGTTGCTAGGGAACAGGAACCTGGGCCCCACAAGGGCCACCACTCGGAGCACCTGCCATTGCAAGATAGTGGCGCATCGCTTAACCGTTGGACCACTGCTGCCGGAGGGGTATGAGGACTCCCAGGGATCTATGAGTGTAAAGTAGAGAATGACCTTCGGCATATATAACAATTAGCAATTACGCTATTGCGCCATAACCTTAAGGGCGCAGCTTAAGTGTCCCCTCCAATTTTTCTTATAATTCATATTCAGTAATCATTCAGGTAAACGTTGATTACAGTATAGTTTACTATTAATAAACATCACAAAAAATACAACAAAAATTCGTTGGAGGAACTTAGGAATCTCATGAGTGCGGGAAAGCTATAGCCGTTTGCGAATCATGGCACAGATTTGAATTGGATTTTGCCGGGATAGAATTCATTGTCATTCAATATCATTACTGTATATAAATCTTCACTGAACCCTGTAACAGCACCAGAGCTCTGTTTAATTTGCAGAAAGCCTGAAACAATAGACCATGTATTTTTACACTGTTGGGAAGGGGTTTATTTTTGGGATGTATTACAGCGAACCTTAAAGAAAGAATTTCCACTAGACCCGTATGGCATCCGTTACTTATGTGTTGAAAATGAGGATGGGGTGCCTTATGATTTAATAATGCTGACAGACCTCCACTGTATATGGCGCTCGAGAATGGCAGGCTTTCACTGTGACAGAGACGCAAGACCTGCCCGAATCTACTTTCGAGAAAGTATGGACATGTTTCTGGCCATTCAGAAGGCCGCAGCGGAGCCTCCGGAGTGGCTCTCAAGACTAGAGCCACTCTGTACACTGCGTGAATTTTAAGTTGACGAAGCCAGACTCATGCTGGCTGACTTCGAGTCGGGTGTACATAGCGTTTGTCTTTTGTTGATTGTTTGTTATGTGCAATTTTCTGTGTCAAAGCCAGGCAATAAAGAAAAAAAAAAGAGCTCTGTCGTAGTGATTAAGATAGCTCGGCATACGCGTGGGAGGTAGCAGGTGGGGTGGAATTCTATGCAGTGCCGCATGCGATGTACTCCAGGTTGGCATTCCATCCTACCGAAAGACTGTGACGGCAAATAGAAACTGGCTCCCTCGCCGGGTTGCGGGTTGGGTGCGGTCCTCCTCTATCTGAAGCAGCCAATCTTCAGCGGTTGTTCTCCTAACCTTTTTAGTTCCCGAGTTAAGACTTCCGGCACGTGTTAATGTCCCATGTTTACAGGCCCGGTTGTGATCACGTGACAAGGTCACGTGACCTAGGTGGCGATGTAACAGACGGACACGGTCATGCGACCTAGGATGTAACAGACTGACACGAGTATGAGCAATTAAATGTTTTCGCCTTAATACATTCCCGTCCGCAAATCCTAGCTATCAATGGCTGTCGGCTTACTTCACGTGTGTACTTGCTTACAAGGCTTTTTCGCTAATCTCTCAGGTCGCTTTATGCATAAACTAAGCGTCCAGGCCACCAATCACGCGTCTCGAGATTACGGGGTTTCTATGGTACCATTGTCTCCTTAAGGCTTCATGTGATGCATACCCAAATCACGTAGCTGCCTTCGAGGCAGCACTTGTCCTCCTTAGCTTCTTTTAGGGCCTTCAATGCCCTCCTGTGACAATCCAACTAAGCTTGTTGTCTTGATTCATGCCATTTCCTATTTTCTGAACCAATCTTGTCATCCTGGAGCTACTAAACAATTCCAACGTTGCGTGAATATTAGCGATATTTGAAGGAAGAACCACTCACTGGGGAGCGCTGAAAGCACGGTACTTGCACACAGCTGGAAGTATGATTATCGACACCTGAACGCAGTTGTTGCGTTGTGGTATACCTTTGCGGCTGTTTGCGTGATAAAATAGAACTCTAGGTTCGCATTCCTCTCTACGCCGGTCCTCTATTTCTAATGCAGATAGCGATACCGTCATCTTATGCACATTCGTATCCCGTTTGCACAGGTTGCACAACGCTCGTGTTGTACGTTTCCTTCTTCGTCCACGTGCTGTTCGCGCTGCTTTACAATGAGTATCTACCAACTTGCCCAAGCTTCTACTTTGACAAAGGAGGGTTTGCCTGGAGCAGGCAGGTTTGAGGCCCAAGAAGGTTTTAAATCCTTCGTTCTCTTGAGCTTCGCATGGGACGTTTAACGCATATAGGCTGCCAGAATGTGCGTAATCTAATTATCCAGGTCGTGAAAGGAACTGTAAGGACTGCCGCACGTGGCCACCGCTCATCCATGCTGCCTGTGAGCTGACCCATGTGGAGAGTCCACAAGAGGGAGTGAGATGAGGCACTTCTCGAAGCGTGCAGCCGGAGATAGAGACACGCGATGTTTGACTTTGTCGCGGCAGTACAGTGCCTATTTCTATTGTGTGTGGAAAGAACCCACATTAGCTTGAAATATGTGCAGCGATTTGTTTGGTTTGGTTTATTGGGGTTTAACGTCAGAAAGCGAATCAGGCTATGTTATACGCCGTAGTGAAGGGCTCCGGAAATTTGGACCACCTGGGGTTCTTTAACCTGCACTGACATCGCACAGTACACGGGCCTCTAGAATTTCGCCTTCACAGAATTTCCGCCAGCGCGGCCGGGATCGAACCCGCGTCTTTCGGGTCAGCAGCCGAGCGCCGTAACCACTGTGCAACAGCAGCGCGTTGCGAAGCGATTTAACTATGCAAACAAATCTGTGGTTGTGCAAAGGCCCGACATTATTTTAAAGGTTCGACGTAGATAGCTAGCATGAATGCTATAAAGACGATTGTGAATTTTTATGGCGCGAGGGTATCTGGGGCAAAAGAGCGCCATAGCACAATGTGTTTTTGTATTCTCAAGGTGCAGTCAAGATTCATTTCGAAAGCATTTCACCCTAATCAAGCCGAGCACCAGGGCAGAGGAAAGCTTGTACCCACTGTATCACCGGTGGGTACCCAGCGGCGCTGAGGACCGAACCCCGCACATCCCTCGTGCAAAACGGATGCTGAAACAACCAGGCCATCGCTAGAAGTAACGTCAGCATCGTTAAGCCAACTGTAGGGCAAAGACCTCTCGCAATGATCTTTTTTTTTTCTACAGTGTGGTCGCCGCTAGCAAAATCAAAGAATGCCCTCCACTGATTCTCTGGATGCTGTTCAGGTTCTCTGACGATGTACCACAATGCTCCAGTTTTTCGCAAGTGAACAAGAGTGGCTTTTCCATATTATTTCATGCTACTGACGGATTTACAGCAATTGTCTTCGGGATGATTACAGCTGCAATTGATGATATCTTTAAGTTATAATTAATGCGCCGCTTGTTACTTCGCACCGCTTCACAGCTAGTTAAGCAATACAAGTAACGCACAAATCCTTCTCAAGCTACACCAAACGGGAGCGAGTAATGCGTCTACGTCAAAAGGTAAGTGGCAAAATACTGGCTGCATGTAGCCTTCGTTCATGACGTGCGCTTTCTAAGATCGAGTTAGTTCCTAACGAGATTTAGATTGTGTTCCTGTGAGTTTTGATAAAAACTTTCTTGGGATAAAGGTAACTATGATTAAAAGAAGGCGAATTTTCTCCGCAACTTACGCTGGTTCTCGATGTGCTGAAAAATCAGAGGAACGCCGTCGCCGTTTTCCACGTAAGAATTTAACAGCGACAGGTTGCAGCAAATTATCAGAACAGTAGCACGCACAATTTCGCAACCAGGAATGCTACATAAAATTAGGAGGACGCTTAAGCTTCGCCTTAAGATTAGACGTGATAGCGGCTTTACTTTTTATTTTTTGCATTACTCTGACATCAGTACACATCCCCAACACAGTTTACTGTCACACACACCGCAACGTGTTCGCTTTTGGTGCCCTTCTAACATGCTTGAGCCGGATATAAATGGGGCTTGCCTGTCCTGAAAGACGCTGGAATTCCGTGTGATCTGTTAATGCTGATCGTACTTTTTAGCCTGTAGACAGCCGCATGATGGATCGACAAGGACAACCACCTCGCTCATCTAAGTCTCTGTTCAGTGCACAGTGCGCCTTGGTGCGGGGGTTTATGCTGCGCAGGACCGGCCACCTGAATGGTTTCCGGTTCTTGGCGCATGTGTGTGTCTCCCACAATTTTTTTGTGCAGCTGCAGTGCAGTGTACGAAGACGTGAAAACATGTGCCTGCATCTCGAAATAGCACATCTGTGCGTAAAGCATTTGGTAGCTCAGCGGGTTTCATGTCCATGCAATAAAAAAAAGGACCTTTTGCGGCATATGGGTTGTGTGCCCGCCTGGCACGTAGAAGGCCTGGGTTGGAACTCCAATGCAGGCGAATTTCTTGTTTCCTTTGAGACTTCTGAGTATATTTCCGTCCGGCGTACGAGGCCTTCCATTCAATTCTTTGTCACGGCGACGGCTTTTCCACCGAACGGTGTACACTATCGCGTAACTAATAGTGATATGTGGGGCTAAACAACACTGCTCCCATCAGTGACAAGGCATGCGTTACGCGCTGGCGGCGTCATCATGACTCTATTGACTACCTTCGAAAGTGCCATACCCTGAAATTATGGACAAGCGCACGTTTCCAAAGGAAGTCTTTTGCGGACGCATTTTTTTGCATGTCGTAAGATATCGACCGGCCAATCAATTCTCAGAATTCTTTTCTGTGTGCAAAAACGAATTATGAGAACGGACCAATATAGACCCACAACGCATATTGCTGCAAATAATACATCGGCGGTTCTTTCCTCGGAACGTCTGTTGATTTTTGCTGCTTACTTTCAAAAACGCACGCTATTGGTTTTTTGTGGCAGTGTTAACTACTCGTTTAGAGCGCAGGACTAACTTGAAAGCAATATTTTTTTTACGCATCGGCATCTTAGTTCATTTCATACGATGTGGTCATAATAGTGCATTACAATATCCTCAACTGCTTCACTATTTAAACTGATGTGCAAGGAGCTCGGCTTGCTAAATTGAGAAAACTTCGCGTCCAAATCAGTAATGTGCGCCTGTGAATGAGTGCAACATCTTGGTTAAAGGATTTCATGTGAAGAGAAACCGCGCAGCTGAGCAGTTTCTCCTTCCAACATTGTTGAGCATGATGAAGATTTCCAATTGTCGGTACTCACACTTATCCTCGGGTTCGTAGTCGCCTCTTTCATCCTCTGAAAGAAAGCAAAGAACGGATAAGATCATTGCCAGTGTGTAAGGCCAGGTTCAGTAGCAGCTTTTCACGATATATTGAGGCAGAAAATATCAGAGCGACTTCTTATCTTTTTTCTTCTTTCGTAGATCCTTTTCTTTTCTTTCTGTATTTTCACTTCCGATACTATAAAACGTTTGCGAAACCTGCTTGGCCAATAGCCGAAGCCAGTATTGTCCCAATGTACACATTTGTTTTTATAGCAACAGAACATACCAACATGAAACTCGGTTATAAATGATCAGTGAACAATTAGGGAACAACACTCAACAGCAGACATAAAAAGATTAACAAATATAACTCTCAATCTTCGATAAGTAGAAGCGCTTAATAGAAAACAGGACATTGTTAGCCAGTTTGATATCAAGTGGTGCACTATTCCATACTTTCGCCCTGCAATACTGAATTAGGCGCTGACCATAGGCGTTTCGGGCTACAGGGTAATTAAAATTAATATTGCTTGAATTTCTAAAGTTCCTGTTAGGCAACTGAAAAATAATAATTGAGAGCTGGTAATTATTTTGTATAATGTTGTTTACTACCATTGCGATCCTCATTAAATATAACATAGTAAACTGCAAAATTTTCAACCTTTTGAACAAAGGAGCAGTGGACTGATATCTGATCGAGTATGTTATTATTCGCAGTGCTCTTTTCTGCAAAGCGATAATTTGATGAATGTAAGATCTGTATGTACTAGCCCATGACTCGTCGCAGTAGGTGAAATGACAACGAGAAATAGAAAAATAAATGATCTTCAGCCCAGATACATCCAGCAACCCGCGTGTTTTATTTAGAATGCAACTAGCTGAAGCAAGCTTGGAGCCCAGGGTATCAATATTTTTTTTTGCAATTAAGGTTCTTATCTAAGGTTACGCCGAGGTATTTAATTGAATAAACTTGCTTAATTAAAACGTTATCGAAGCCAATATGTTATCGTGTATATGTGATATGTTTGTGCCTTGACCTAAACAGGATGTATTTTGTTTTTAGAGCATTTAATGTCAGTTTATAGCCTTAAACCATACAGAGATGTTACTTAGCTCGTGTGCATAAGCCTCAATTTCAGTTAGAGTGTTGCTTGTGAAAATTATTGCAGTGTCATCAGCGTACATTATCGTTTTTGAATTCTGCAAAGAGAGAGGAAAATCATTAACATAAATAGAAAACAGCGCAGGGCCAAGGGCCGACCCCTGGGGTACTCCAGCACAGACAGGCTGTCGAGATAATATTAAGCGTTGTACGTGGACAAGTTGTTTTCTGTTAGTAAGCTAGCTTGAAAAGAAATCAAGAGTGGAATGCCTGAAACCATAGTGTTCTAGCTTCTGAAATAAAATGTTGTGATTAACAGTATCAAATGCTTTCTTTAAGTCTAGGACGAGGCTACAAATATTTCATTATTATGCCATTACTGCTGCAGATGTTGACTAGTTATTCCTGAAGCCATTTTGAGAGTGAGATATAATTCTAGTTCTCTCCAAGTAGTCATTTGGCTGCTTTGGGACAAGTTTTTAAAACACATTGTTATTGATACTCAAAACCGAGATAGGGCGGTAACTGCCTGGATCATTAGTATCCCTTTTTTTGTAAACTGGAATAACTCTAGTGACCTTCAAAATATTTGGACAAATACTTTCGTAAATTGCGTGGCTCATTGTTGTTGCCAGGAGTGGTGCAATATGGTGAATGTTCTCTTTTAATCTGTCACAGTAATCCCGTCATGTCCGCTTGCCTTGTTTGCGACGAGAGTTCTCACGATTGCAGTGATTTCACAATCGGCAATGGCTTGCAGTAGGAAGGTGTCATGTACACGTGGGTCATTACTAGAGCACGGTAGATTAGGGATATTAGCTGCAAGCTCAGAGTCAATGTGAAGTAATTCCTAAACCTATCAACTGTGCTTTCATCAATGTGTTCACGAACTACGTGCTGTTTTAATTGTCTACAGATTACGTTATTCAACACGTCCCAGATTTTGCGGGTGTTTCCTTGTGCTTTCTGTATTAGCATAGAGTTGTATTCTTTCTTCCTAATCCATATTAATGCCACTTCATGGTTTCTGGAGGATCTCAACTTGTTTGAATAAAAAACGTTGTCTTTTCGACGTTTACACTTTTGGTACCATTTATCCTTCTCTTTTATAGCCTCAAGTATTTGATTTATCCACGTTCACAAGGTTTTTCGCACCTACGGGTAGTGCATGATTTGCATTTCGTTATGGCGGACTCAAGAGCCTCAACAAAATTTTGAAATTGAGTATGGATATTTGTATGATATACGTAGTTGAAATCCAGACTGTATATTTTCTCCTGCAAGAGCTGATAATTCGCACAATTGATCCAGAACTCATACGAGTGGGAGTGTTCATATTCATGCAAACCAGGCAGAAAATTGGCGAGTGATCTGCTATAGTTGTATTACACCCCCCCGCTAACACATTGTCCGTACCAATACACATTAACTAATAAATTACAGTTGCTGAAGTAGCGGTGACTCTTGCTGGATCGGAAATTAAACTCTCAAAGTTATATGATTTTAGCAACAATGCGTATGCACTGTATATGCTTGAAGATACATCGTTGTTTAAGTCACCCGTGGTTAAAACAGAGCCCATCGGTTTATCCGCTATACCACTCAGTATACTCTCTATGGAGTGTAAAACTGGGTCATATTAGAGTTTGGGGGTATATATGACACTAAATGATATTTCACAAGAGAATGTGATGAAGAGTGAATCAACATTTATATTCCTGGTCCAACATTCAGGTATAATGTTAAACACTAGGGTAGATTTAACTAAAGGTTGAGATATTGGCAGCAAGCTCAGGGCCAAGTTTGCTGAAGTAATTATTAAATCTATCAACTGTGTTTTCATCAATGTGTTCAGGAACTACGTGCTGTTTTAATTGTCTACCTATTACGTTATTAAACCTCGTGGCACATTTTGCGGGTGTTTCCTTGTGCTTTCTGTATAGAGTTGTTGCAGAGTTTGTGTTGTTACAAAGAGCATATAGTTACAGAGCGCCGTTTTTATTTCCCCACGCGTACTCGCTTTTTGACTAGTTCCCTGACCAGCCAGGGGGAGGGGGGGGGGGGGGGCGTTTCGCAGCAGCTGCTGCAGAAGAGCTCTGCTACATTCCTCCGTTCTCAACATTCTCCCCTTCCTCTCTCCTCGGTAACCACCTCCGGTTACGCACCTCACCAGTTCTCGCCATACCCTCCTTCTTTACGGGTACTCACCTTTAGTGTGCATGGTAGAGAGAAGGTAGGCAGATGATTCCTCGACACCCACAGAGTGAACAGGGGAGGGGAAAGCCTCAGAGTGCCTGCCAAAGTTTCGACAAGAGGACTTGTCTTCGTCTGGGGATTCCGCCTCCCCATCCTAGCCCTCTGCCCACTTCACACCCTCCTCCCCCTCACTGGAGCTTCCTCCCCGGAGTGAACACCCTATTTAAACCCCCGCCAAGCATGAACGCTTTGCTCAGACGAACACAAGTCATCTTGTCGAAACGTTGGCAGGCACGATGAGCCTTTCCTTTCCCTTGTTCATTTTGTGACCATCTCGGTAGGGAGGTTCCCGTTGCAACAATCCTCCGCATTCACTTTACTCTCTCGCTATACCTTAATCCTTCCAGGATGCCCACCCTACAGTTAAGATTTCGCGTGCTCTCGCCATACTGTTTTCTCCACGGTAACCATCCTCCGGTTGGCGGTTCCCTCGCTCTCACGACATTCTCCTTCCTTTCACAATAACCGTCTTATAAACGACTTTAATGGCATGCACCCTCAGGATATCGATTCCTCTGCTCACGTCACACCCTATTCCTTACACTGTAAACGTCCTGCAGTTGGAGATTCCTACGCTCTGTGAACACTTTCCTTCCATAGCAGCCGCCCGCCGGACAGTTCCCGTGGTAACCACACAGTGGAGGCGCAAGACTGCGCTGTCGTCATTCGTCTCTCCACTGCGAGCACCCTCGGAGTGGTTTCAATGTCAATGCAAACCCCGATTACGCCGGCGACTACTACGGCATGTTACCACCATCACTGCTGCTACGCTATACTACCAGCACTGCAACTACTGCTTCATACTAGCACCACTATTACTACTACTGCTAGTACTACCACAACTGCTACTACCACCACTACCACTAATACTAATGCTATTACTACTACTACTACTACTACAACTACTACTACTTTCATACTAGCACCACTATTACTACTACTACTAGTACTACCACAACTGCTACTACCACCACTACCACTAATACCAATGCTATTACTACTACTACTACTACTACTACTACTTCTACCACCACTACCACTACCACCACCACTACTACTACTACTACTACTATTTTCACTATTACTAGTACTACTACGACGTGAAACTAAGAACAGAGACCTTAACAGCAATTTAACTCGATTAGTGCGCTCTTTATGAAAAAAACAACACCGGGCGTAAAACTACACATAAAAAACTGGCACAAACTATCAACTGATTTTATTGCGCGGCAAGTTAATATTATATGAACTGTTAAAAAAAGGAGAGAACACATATGAAATGGTGGCGTCGAGGTGCTGGGTTAGCCTGTTTTCGTCCGCGTTTGATAGGCATGCTAGCCAGGCCTGGATATTTTATTTCCTTAAGAGGTCAACTTCTAACTTCGTTAACGTGACTGACGGGTCATTACGCACGTGTCTTCATTTTATGACACCACGCAAAAAGCTTCAAACGAGTCTATATTCATCTTATCCTGCTACCGATGGATGAAAGTAGTGCTTTCGAACAATGATTTTCACTTGTCGCGCCCATAGCAGTTAGTCGCAATGACTTCTGGCACGGTTAACCATCCGCATAACCTGCGATGCTCCCGGAGCCTTTCATTTTGCATCGTCCAGTCTGATCGGCGTGGCACAGAATCTTTGTCGGGTCCTTTACCTCACATGGGCTGTGATGACTCCTTTTTTTCAGCTCCTTGTTTTCGTGATCCAGATATATAATCTGGGTATAAAATTTTGCGGAAAAGGTTAAATAAGGAAAAATAACGCGCAAGGGATGAATACTATTACTAAATCTTTAGCGAAAACTGTCTCCGAAAGAGTAATATAGTGTGGAAAACGATTAACGAAGCCTTGAATACAACTGAGTCTTGTGGCGCTGATACACTTGCATTAAATGAAGAAGTCTTACCGGAAACGCAACTAGCAGATAAATGTAATTATTTTTTCGCGCAAGTGGGAGTCGGACATTCCAGCACTGAGACCGTTATAAACATTCAACTACTTCTGCATCCCACATGTCGCTGAGAAATAGCCATCTTCCAAAGCTTAAAAAACAGCCGTAGCAAGGGTGCAGATGGACTCGAAATCCGACTGATCGTCATATGATGGACCATACTGCGCCAGTACTTTAACATGGCGTTATCAACAGATGTATTCCCACGAAGCATGCATTTAGCGAAAGTAAATGTGATTTATAAAGGCGGAGAGTGGTATTACCTAAGTAGATAGCGGACGATAGCAATACTAACCTTTTTTTCAAAAGGCCCCGAAAAAATAATTAACGTAAGAGTAGACAGCTTTTCCCTCACACACAACTTACTAACGCAGTACCACTTTTGTTTCAGGAAAAAAGTCTCCACAGGACATGCATCACTAGCGCAAAAAGAAATATTATAAAATTTTGAAAGGAAACTAGTGACACCAGGAATTCTTCTAAATATTTGCAATGCGTTACATCTTAATGCACGCCTGCTTAGTAAATTAGAAAGATACCGTTTGGCGGGGAACTTCAGTTAAGCTTATAAGATCATACCTTCTGTCACCCTAACAATTTTTGTACAAATTAATACAGACCGCTAACCAAGCAAGTTAAAAATGGCGTACCGCAGGCGGTATTATAAAGCCCATTTATTTCGTATATTACGAGCGCATAAAGGACATAGTACTAGCTACAATTTGTGTTTGTTATTTATACAGACGACTACAAAATATTTTTAGATGGTCAGAACCCGTCGCCTATACTCCAAGATGCTTGCTCTGCACACTGCTCAAATCATGAATGGTGCCTGCGAAACTGCCTTTTACAAAACCAATTTTAAATGGTTTATGGTTTATGGGGGTTTAACGTCCCAAAGAGACTCAGGCTATGAGGGACGCCGTAGTAAAGGGCTCTGGAAATTTCGACCACCTGGGGTTCTTTTACGTGCACTGGCATCGCACAGCACACGGGCCTCTAGAATTACGCCTCCATCGAAATTCGACCGCCGCGGCTGGGATCGAACCCGCGTCTTTCGGGCCGGCCGCCAGCCGAGCGCCATAACCACTCAGCCGCCGCGGGGGCTTTAAACAAATCTTAAACAAAGCGCCTGCGCTACAGAACACTTGGGAGTGTTACTAAAATTGGAGACAGCATCACAGTAGGTCCCACCGCCGCGGTGGCTCGGTGGCTATGACACTCGGCTGCCAACCCGAAAGACGCGGATTCGATTCCGGCCGAATTTCGACGGAGGCGAAATTCTAGAGGCCCATTTACTGTCCGATTTCTGCGCACGCTAAGGAACACAAGGTGGGCGAAATTTCCGGAGCCCTTCGCTAGGCCGTCCCTCATAGCCTTGGGACGTTAAACGCCCATAAAAGCTAACCAAATCAAACACAAGGTCATATCGAAATAACAGGAGAAAATTCTAGTAAAAATCACGTCGTAGTATTTTCTGAACATCTGACCTTGAACGAATATGTAAATCTATTCGGTTCAAAAGTGTAGAAAGCCATTTGCATAATGCCTATTCTCATTCAATATAAAATGACGACCTTAGAATTCGTTATTTCATTCACATTTGTGTTACAAGTATGGGAAACATAACATCACATGGTCTTCTTATGGTTTATGGAGTTTTAACGTCCCAAAGAGACTCAGCCTATGGGGGAAGCCGCAGTGAAGGGCTCCGGAAATATCGACCACCTTGGGCTCTTTGACGTGCACTGACATCGCACAATACACGGGCCTCTAGAATTCCGTCTCCATCGTAATTCGACCCCCGCGGCGAGGATCGAACGCGCGTCTTTCGGGACAGCAGCCGAGTGCCATAACCCCGGAGCCATTGCGGTGGCCTGACTGTCTTATGCTCAAGTTGTTGCAAAGGAAAACGGTCCGGGCTATAGAAAATGTTGTGTTTGCAGAACACACACAACACAATAATGGCCCATATATATATATATATATATATATATATATATATATATATATATATATATATATATATATATATATATATATATATATATATATATATATATATATATATTAAGGCACATATATATATATATATATATATATATATATATATATATATATATATATATATATATATATATATATATATATATATAAGGCACAAACATATTAAGGAAGTCAACAGTCACCGAAACCATGGTGCCTAGGAAATGTTTTATATACTTTTTATTTCTAATGCCAATCAGTTGGTTTAAAGAAAGTTACTTATAAACCAGCAGAAAAAACAACCATGCCGCCAGTGGGATCCGAACCCACGATCTGCGAATATCGCGTCCGGTGCTCTTACCAACTGAGCTACGGCGACGGCTGCCCAATCTGATGCTTTCGTGGGTATTTATGTTTTGCGTGTAAGCGAACCTTGAGAGTGTTCACCAGCGCCACCCTCGTCCATAGCGGTGGACGTAGCACGTCCTGTAATACCGCAAGTGTGACGTAAAACGTCATTTAACGGCGCGGGCGAAAACTGTGCGAGAGCCCTGTTATGCTACCTATGGCATCAAGACTGCCAGAACCTAGACCCCCGGTAAGCTATTAGCAGACAAGGCAAATGAAATGAGGGGCTCGTTTGACAAACATATTAAGGAAGCCAACAGTCACCGAAACCATGGTGCATAGGGGAATGTTTTATATACTTTTTTTAAATTTCTAATGCCAATCAATTCGTTTAAAGAAAGTCACTTATAAACCAGCAGAAAAAACAACCATGCCGCCGGTGGGATCCGAACCCACGACCTCCTAATATCGCGTCCAGTGCTCTTACCAACTGAGCTACGGCGACGGCTGTCCAATCTGATGCTTTCGTGGGTATTTATGGTTGGCGTGAAAGCGAACCTTGAAAGTGTTCAGCAGCGCCACCGTCGTCCAAAGCGGTGGACGTAGCACGTCCTGTAATACCGCAAGTGTGACGTAGAACGTCATCTAACGGCGAGGGTGAAAACTGTGCGAGAGCCCTCTTATGCTACCCATGGCATCAAGACTGCCAGAACCGAGACCCCCGTTAAGCTATTAGCAGACAAGGCAAATAAAATGAGGGGCTCGTTTGACAAACATATTAAGGAAGCCAACAGTAACCGAAACCATGGTGCATAGGGGAATGTTTTATATCCTTTTTTTAATTTTTAATGCCAATCAATTGGTTTAATGAAAGTTACTTATAAACCAGCAGAAGAAACAACCATGCCGCCGGTGGGATCCAAACCCACGACCTGTTGGCTTCCTTAATATATATATATTTATATATATACATATATATATATATATACATATATATATATATATATATATATATATATATATATATATATATATATATATATATATATATATATATATATATATATATATATATATATATATATATATGCAGTGTAGAAAGATAAACGCATTTTGTTGCTAGAGGCAAAAATGCAAAGTTGTGAAACGCTTCAGTTAGCCATATATTTATTTTGAGTCGACGTTTCAGACAGGGCCTGTCCTTCCTTGAGTCTTGAGAATGGACAGGCTTTGTGCGAAACGTCGACTCAAAATAAATCTTTGGCTAACTGATGCGTTTCACAACTTTGCATATATATATATATATATATATATATATATATATATATATATATATATATATATATATATATATATATATATATATATATATAATATAAAATCCCCAAAAATTGAAGAAACATAACAGGATTTAATTCACGACGTTTCGGCTGGAGGACCAGCCTTTTTCGACACTCGAAAAGGCTGGTCCTCCAGCCGAAACGTTGTGAATTAAATCCTGTTATGTTTCTTCAATTTTTGGTGATTTTATATTATATTGACCAAATCAGCTGCCAGAAATCACTTTTGGTATATATATATATATATATATATATATATATATATATATATATATATATATATATATATATATATATATATATATATATATATATATATATATATAAAATTGCATGCTATTCACCGGCTTCTCACAGGAGGTATTACGAGTCCTTAATTGAGAAGAGTTGGGAATAGAGTAATGGAGAACACCTAAATAACCTGCGATTCGCTGATGAAATTGCCTTGATGAGTCAGCATACGAACTGGAAAGCATGATAAATGAGGCAGTGCTGTTTAACCTGTACTCGGCTAGAGATCGACTGCTTGTGAGAGTCTGAAGACGCTTGGAGTTTTAAAATATGGCATATATGTAAACTGTTTCCAAATTTACGCTCGAGAAGATTTCCTGATGGTCGACTTCTCACAACACAACATTGGTCAAGTTGGGACACCGCATTTCGGACTCGAATTCACACATGAAGTTTTGTAGGAAGGAAGTCTGAGCACTTGGACATTTCCAACTCAGGAGGGCAGGACTTCTATTAGTGCTTCAAATGCGGAGGTGAAAACAGTCTTTTGTCTTTTGTCGATTGGTTCAGCACAGTCAAAGCTTACCAAGCACGGTATCGAGATGCCTTCGTTAACTAAGGCTCTAAAGCAGAATTGACATCTGAGCTAGTTGGTTTTTCATTTTCAAGAATTATATAAAGCGCACTTAGTACAACAGACAAGGGAGACCAAACAACACAAGCGCTTGTGTTGTTTGGTCTCCCTTGTCTGTTCTAAGTGCGCCTTATATAATTCTTGAATATAAGGCACTAAAATGTCCCGTCACCATAAAACGACAGCATCAACATGCACTAGGAACACCTGAATGCACTAGGCTATATCACGCAAATCCTTGTTTCAGAGGCTGACGGTGTCGTCAGGACTGCCGCAGAATAAAAACAAAGGAACCGAAAAGAAGGAAACCAAGATGAATGGCCTGTGGTGTTCTGTTACGCGCACGTCGTCTGGAATAGGCTAAAACAGTTGCGGAACGGCCTGAGGTCGCAGCAATGTTTTTTTCCTAAACAAACTCGAGGGTTTGTGCGCAAAGATAAACAACCCGAAACCAAGACGCCGTGAGAGCAGATGTGCGGTAAAGGACGCGATAGATTGGTCCCTTTGCTCTTCCGGAGTGGTGCTAAAATTCAGATGTCACGTGGCCTGGCATACGTCGGACGTATGGTATGATGCCTGAATGGGAGGCTGCGGGAGCATCGCATGTTATGTGGCTTGTTAACCGCGCCAGGCAACCTTGCTACGCACTGCCCTAGGAGCGACAAGTGCAAGTCAGTGTTCTAAAACACCACTGTCAGCCTTCACTCGCTGGATAAGATGAAAAGGAAGTTGTTTGAAGCATGTTGAATGGTGTCTCAATAATGAAGACACGTTATTAAGTGACCTGCCAGTCAAGTTGACGAAGCGAGAAGTCGATCAGCTTCACAAAGCAGTGAGAAATCTAAAACTTCAAAGCATGCACATCAACCAAAGACGAAAACAGGGTACTTCTTGCCCCAACACTGCCATTGTTGTTGTGTTCTTTCATTTTCTTTACTAATAACAGCTCATATAAAAAGAATTTCCTGCGCACTAAAATCGGTTGATAGTTTGCGCCTGGTCTGTATGTTTAGTTTTACGTCCGATGTGTTCGTTGCCATGAGTATCGCACTGATGAAGTAAACACGAAAAACCAACTATCCACATCTGCAGCTTTACTTACGTTCATAAACGCCTGTCGCTGTAAAAAGAGAATAAAGAAAGCAAAATGGGAGCGTTGCTTATTTTCGCTAAAACCTTGTCGACAGCTTGAAGAAAAGATACAGGTACGGCTGTAAAGGGTACAGATGCGGGTCGAAGCATGCAGCGCGCCTGCAGCTAACCGCTCTAGCTAAGAAATAAATAAATAATGTAGTATTCAAGATTGGACCAAATTGAAATGGTAGAGCGTGGTAAATAGAAAAACGTAGCACATCTCATTTTAGGCGCAAGAAAATGGTGCGGTGTAGCTGCAGTCAGTAAAAACGGTCAGCAGAAAGAGCCGTGCACTTAGTCTGACTGGCAGATCATGTCTTTGCTGGTCTCCGAAACGACAGAAAATCAGTCGCAGGTAGCTCTGTTTCCCGCGAGTTAAACTGAAAAGTAAGTTTTCTTCGCCCGAGAGCTGATGATGTCTTGTCTGAATGTGAGATAACCTTAAAATAATTCCTTCATAATTGTGTTTAAATGTCACCCTCGAGTTCTAGATTCGTTAGAGCGTTTCTACATGTGGTATAAAATAAGAAAAGTTTAGCTGTCATAAATTGAATTTATGGGGAGTAAACGCGGGAGAACTTTTATTTCACTCGTCAATGTTTTGCACCTCTGATTTTATTGTAATTTTGATGTCATTTCACTTAGCAACAGTTCCAATTCTGATTTTATTTGAATTCCGATTCTGATTCAGATAGGATTTTATTTTCACTCCAATTCAATTCATAACCACTTATTTTATTCATTTTTAATAAGTCATCATCATTTCATAGTCGAATTCTTTTTTGATGAGTCACTGTTAGTCCGGCATCTGCCTTCTCCTCTATATAAGTGGAGAAGAGGAATTCCATTTTCATCACCTCGCACCTGCCAACCATCACCAGGAGGAGAGTGAGAAACCCTTTCACCATCAGAGGCCACACGGTTGGTTGGTGGCGGTTTGGTACAGACGTCGCCAACGCTGGACAGTTTCCACCTTCTTCACCATCATAATGTTGTCGCATTTAAAGAAAACAGCCTCCGTTTAACGGCATTGCAGATATTACCCGGTGTCCGGTGTGGTTATCACAATTCCTCGCTGTGTTACCAGCATTTCGGCTAACCAATCAGCCTAGTTTGTAGCAATAATTTCTCTCACTCATTTAGGCTCGGTGGCAAACTTTGAGCACTGATTTTGTTCCCTTTTTAATTTGATGTTTCGTTTACCTTGGCCTTTCTACTTCTGTGGGCTCTCGTTCGACGAATTCCGTAGCTCTAACCGCGACCTCCACAGTGAAAACAAATGCATAAATTTTCAACTGTCTCATGATTCTTCCTTTAAAGTGTTCGTAGCAGGCTTGAAATTCAAAAGACCTAAGAAAAATATCAATTTTCGATGCTACATAAAGCTTCCGTTAGAAGCGACAAGCTGAGTTTCAATGGCAGAAAAAGTGTTAATAGCGTTTCGTTGCACACCACCGTAACATATTTTGGAGAAGATGCGTCGCCGCGCAGCTAAGCCACAACAGTTTGCCTTAGTTAACTCAATACGCGCGTCTTGCGAGCAACCACATCTTCCACGCTTCCTTCCAGAGCGGTTAGGTGGAATGTTTACCCGATCATTGTTCCTAATACAATAGTTCAGTATATTTCAGCGAATGCCAAATTCTTCAGTGCTCTGGCCATGCATGAGTTTCAGAGCAGTGTTCTCGCCAGTGGGCCCGAATATTTACATCAAATGCCGGAAAAAGAGCTCAATAAAGCAGGCGTGAGCACGCATGTTCGCAAAAGTTAACTTTGTAATCAAATTACAATACAAATTACAATTTTCAATGCCCGTAGGCAGCTTGTGGGACAAAAATGTGAGTCCTCAGAAGACAGCCGTATGTCTCATGGGAATCATAACAGTTACTTCGGTTTCTAAATGTTGGTGCCAATACAAAAAGGATGCCTGATACTTAGGCATCACTCTATGGTTCAGAGTTGCTGATGATGCCCAGACAGATCCGAACTAATTGAATGAACTCAATTTTCAGGCGCTTAACATAGCAGAATAATTTGTGGAATGCAATTCAGCCAAGAAACGCAGATGGCGAAGCTGATTCCCAAGGCTTTTGAAAAGCCCTGACGGCAGCACAGACGGCACTGCATCGTTACTTCGCACTCTGCAGTAACGGCAATAACTGCCCTTTCGCTTTCTTACTTAGCGGAGACTACTGAAAAAATGCATGCCGCTGTCATACTGGTGCTGAGATCTCTTACCCATGGCTGCACCTGAGAGTGTCTTTGTTGGCCTCACGAAGATGGCGCAGTACGAGAGGAGCCGAAAGTCGGTCTTTTTCTTCGTCTGCGTCTAGGACACCTTCATAAGACAGCATGTTTGTAATGCGAATAGCAGACATGCATTCTGAAAATTATTACAACAAAACTCGTAAAAGCTAAAATTGTGGCCCACAAGGGAAGCGAAAAGAGAGATACGCTATCGCAATACATGTCCTTTTTTCAAGTGACAATGCTGGCATCAGAACGCTACTTCGTCTTTCTTCCTGGCGTTGCAACGTAATTTAAGTGTCTGCAGTGGTTAATGCGCTCTTCGGGGGCAACCGGTAAAAGCGGTATCCTAGTAAATACCTCTCCAGGGCCTTTGTCGTGTTTTATCAAGATGAGGAGGCATTGCACTGAGCTTGTTGCTTCGAAGTGCTCTGATTCCTACGCCTTAGGTGGAAAATCAAATACATCGTGCTCCTCTGCTCTTATTGATGTAGCTTAACACTTTTGTTTCTGCACTTTTAAATAGACATTTTTTCCTTCTTGAGCTGTTGCTGAATGCGTTGTGATGTGCCTGAAAAACAATGCAGTCAATACTGCTGATAATCGCTTTAAAAAGGTAGATTTTTGCAGCATAAGGAAGAAAATAGGAGTGAGTTATGGCACGTTATTGTACATGTGGTTTAAATAACAATCAGAAGAGCAAGAGACCTCTAAGTAAAGCCGTTAGTGTCAACGTTTTGGAGGCTCTTTGGCCTTTAACGCTGACGGAGCAGTCGCAGCTTTCAAAGTGACTTCTTACCAATCGAATAAAACACTCCTGGACCACCCTTAAGAATTGCTCCTGGACGAGCAATAAGTGGTCGACACCAACCAACGACTTCCTGAAGCCGCAGTACGTAGTTTCGAGTTGTCCTCTTCAATGTACTGCCTAAGAAGCCTTTGGGCACGTAGCCGGCGGGGCTTATTGCGGTATATCGGTGAAGAAAGTGCGTTCGCCACTTTATAGTGGAGAACGCACTTACTGGAAGAGTTTGCTTGCAACGCAGAGGTGAGAAATAGGCCTGTAATTTAATGCATTTGTTCTTCAAAAATATTTTATCTTCATTTCATTATCTTATTCATCCCTGAGGTGTTCTCAGGTATAGCTTTTTCCGTGTTGCGTGTTGGCAACCTGCTGAACTAATTCTGTGCAAACAACATTTTGTGCCCCCCTGGCGGTGGGTATATAACACGCTTACCTAAAATAAACGCTCTCTAGGGTTTCGTTCGCCGTTACCGGAGGTTGGGCTCCCTGCCCGGTGTCTTCTCTTATTTTCGCGCCATTTTTCCTTCGGGCCGCGATACAACGTCGGAATAATAATAATAATAATTGGTTTTTGTGGAAAGGAAATGGCGCAGTATCTGTCTCATATATCGTTGGACACCTGAACCGCGCCGTAAGGGAAGGAATAGGGGAGGAAGTGAAAGAGCGACGAATGCAATCTCCGTTCTCAGCCTTAGTTCTGAAGGCATGCGCGGGAAAGGTATTTACATCGACGTTAATGTGAATAATATTACACTGAGCCTCCTCATCGACACTGGGTCGTCTGTCTCCCTGCTGAGTGAAGCAAATTTTAAAGAACACTTCTCCGGCTGTCCACTCACGGATGCAAAAGTGAGGCTGGTGGACTACTCGAAGCAACGGATTGCGGTGAAGGGTTGCTTTCTGGTGAATGTAGCCTACAAGCAAGTTTGTACTCTTGTTCTTTTCCACGTAGTGGAGCGTGGGACATCGCTTCTGGGACTTGATGCCATACAGAATTTCCAACTTTGCATTGAAGGGGATACACTGTCTTGTCTACGAACAGAGTCGGAGTCTTCTTCGCTGTTGCCAGCCCGCCTGCGTGGTGAGTTTTTACACCTGTTCTCCGGTGAACTTTGCCTGCCAAAGGTTTCATGCGCCAAGTAAAAGTTCGTCCTTCGATGTAGCCTGCAGCTGCCAAGCTACGAAGATTGCCGCTTGCCGTGCGAGAACGTGTGTCTGCTGAGTTACACCGACTGGAACTGTCAGGCATCATAGAACGAGTGGATGCATTCGAATGGGTGTCTGCTATAGTCGTTGTGCAGACGCCTAATGGGACTATACGCCTTTGTGTTGACCTACGAGAGGTGAACAAGGCCATCACAGTGGATGGGTTCCAACTTCCCCACACAGATGAACTGCTGCATCAGCTGGTAGGTGCAACCAGATTTTCGAAACTGGATTTGAAAGCAGCGTACCATCAGCTGGAACTGACATGTGAGAGCCGCGAGCTCGCATTTGTAACGCATGAAGGCTTATTCAGGTTTAGGAGGGAGTGCTTTGGCCTTGCAGCTGCACCCGCAGCTTTTCAGAAGTTGATGTCAGTTATACTTAAGGGGTTCTAAGGGGTACTTTGCTACATCGACGACGTCATAGTCTGGGGAAAGACTGCTCGCGAGCATGACGAGAATTTGCGAGAAGTTCTGAGACGGATCTCTAACGCCGGCCTCACATTGAAAGAGAAATGTGTTTTTGATGCCGACAAGATATCCTTTTTGGGACATGAAGTCAGCAGTGAGGGCATTGCACCTATACATTCCAAGGTGGAAGCAGTCACTCGGGCAGTGGTGCCGAAAGATGAGTCAGCGTTACGATCGTTCTTGGGACTCGCGGGTTACTATTCTCGTTTCGTGCCACATTATGCGGACGTGGTGGAGCCAATGAGAAAACTCTAGCGCAAAGAACAAGCATTCCTTTGGGACGAAGCAGCTCAGCATAGCTTTGATGCACTCAGAGCAGCCTTATCGTCATGCAGTGTCATCCACATGTTTGATCCAGACTTGCCAGTGGTCATGTCTACTGATGCATCCGACACAGCGCTCGGAGCTGTGCTGCAGCAGCAGACCGGCAACGAGCTGCGAACTGTAGCCTTTGCATCCCGATCATTGACAGCTGCTGAGCGCAAGTACTCCGCAGGAGAAAAAGAGGCCCTTGCATGTCTCTTTGCGTGTGAACATTGGCATGTTTACTTGTGGGGCCGACAGTTTCTTCTCCGAACTGATTATCAGGCGTTGGTGACATTGCTGTCGTCAGGAGGTTCTGGTAGGAGGCCGCTACGGATTGCAAGATGGTCTGCCAGACTTCTGTACTTCAACTTTGATATCGTGTACCACAAGGGAAGTGATAACGTAGTTGCTGAAGCCTTGTCGAGGTTAGCAGTCATGTCTGTAGCTGAGCCGGAGTTGGACGAAGAAGTGATGTCTATGGCAGTGTCTTCTATCACCAAAGAACAAGTCCAAATAGCTACTGCTGAGGATGCTACCTTACAGGCTGTGCCTGAATACATTGCATCAGGATGGCAAAAAGCTGTTAGGCACAGAGCTAATGCCCTTCTATGAGGTGAAGGGGGAGCTCTCGGTAATAGACAACATTGTCTTTAGAGAGGAGAGAATTGTTGTGCCCGCAACCTTGACATCCGTGTTAGTGTTGTTCGCACATGACTTGCACCCCGGCATAACGAGAACGAAGCAAAGGCTTCGAGAGAAATTCTGGTGGCCAAGAATGGACAAGGAGGGGGAACATGGAGTGAGAAGCTGCCATGTTTGCCAAGCAGCTGACAAGTCGGCAAAACCGGTTAGTGCACCCTTGCAGCCTGTTGCGTTTCCGGAGCTGCCATGGCACAAGGGAGCTATTGACATTGTAGGCCCCTTGAACGTGCAGCACACCAGCCCAAAGTTCATAATAACTCTCCTAGATTATCATTCCAAGTGGCCAGAAGTTTATTTCAGCAATACAGTGACGTCTAAAGTCGTCATTGACATATTGTGTGGTGTCTTCAGTCGTGAGGGCTACCCGGAAGAACTTGTTTCGGACAATGGACCCCAGTTCAAGTCTCTAGTGTTTGAAAATTTCCTCATGGAGAGGGGCATCAAACATTATGAGTCCTCGGTGTATTACCCCCAAGCTAATGGCTTAGTAGAGAGGTTCAATAGAAACCTCAAGGACTTCATTCAACTTTCTGCCTTGGAAGGCCAATGCGTCCAGTCAACTGTAGTGGAGTATTTGGCCGTGTACCGGGCAACCCCACGCGCTACTACAGGAGTCTCGCTAGCTGTGTTACTTCATCGCCGCCAGCCCAGAACCCGCCTCGACATTGTGGGCATACCTTCAAGGAAGTTCTTCCAACAGCCTGCCTTGGCTATGCGCCGGCTGCGTGCCCGTGTTCGGGAAAAGCAGACTTCGATGAAGGCTTATACTGACGAGAGGAGAGCGGCGAAGGTTCCGATGTTCCGGGTTGGAAGTTATTTGCGAGTCCGTAACTCAGAGCGTACGGGAAAGGCAGGGCTATCCTACTCAATGCCCTTACGAATAAGAAAACAGCTGGATCTGATTTCTTTCCGACTGCATGATGGCCGGACATGGAATGCATCCAAGGTGGTGCCTGTTGCAGAGGAGTGTCTGACCGAGAGGAACCAGCCATCGTGCCAGCTGCCTACTGGGGAGTGCGCAGACCCAGGTGCTGTGGAAAACTCACAACTGCCTCTGCAGTCTGCAGCACCGCCTTCGAGGTCACCGCCTTATGCTTCAGGTTCTTTTCAACCCCCTGCAAACGACATTTCTTCAGTAGTGAGATCAAGAAGACCGTCGACTATGGAGAGACGGATGCCGTCACACTTCCGGGACTTTTACGTGTGACTTGTTTTTTTTTTTTTTTTGGCGGAGGGTATATAAGCTGCTTACCCAAAATAAACGCTCTCTTGGGTTTCGTTCGCCGTTACCGGTTGTTGGGCTCCCTGCCCGGTGACTTCTCTTATTTTCGCGCCCTTTTTCTTTCGGACCGCGATACAACAATCGCCTTTGGGTATTACGTGTACAAGGTGGGGCAAAAATAAAAAAAAAATGTTTTTTTAAATAAGGTGCAATCAGACATTTTCGTGGACTGCCAAAAGACATGAGATGGCTGCGACGTGTTGGGGAAGTTCGTTATAGTCGGTTGCTGTCTCTAGCAAGAGTGATGCTTAAAATGTAGGGGCACAGAGGAGTGGTCGTGAAACTTGAGAGGCTGTCCGGCGCAGTAATAATTGCGAGAAGCATGTGCGCAGATGTTTGGGGTTCCTGATGACGTGTCGAATGTGAAACTTGTCATAAACAAAGATTAGTATTGCGACGGCGAAATTACAGTTAATGTAGTTTAGGGATGAAATATTGACGTAGCGTGATTAACAACACTGTATGAATCTTAGCGGCCATGTTCTGAACCCCCTTGACAGCATTAGCGTAAAAATTGCGAAACACTTTGGCATCTAAAGTGTTGAGATGCGTAAGCCGACCATTCTATGACAATGTTCACTATGCCATGAAGACTTCCGGTGTATATGACGTCACACCGTTTCCGTGGCTATATCGGTACCCAAATTATTCATCTTTCGAGAATATTAAGTATTAATTACGCTTAATTACACAATTTACATCGCATTTAACACATATTCGACGTTTTTCCGACCATTCAGCGACAATTTTCACTATTACGTGATGACATCCGCTGGATTTGACGTCACACTGTGCCTGTGCCTGTGCCTGTGCTCGCACCTCCGCTCGCACGAGGTGGCGGCCGCTACGGGTATCCTCTGTCATATTGGGCGAACCTGCAGGGCGAAGCGCCAGGCCTCGGGCACGGATACCCGCTTCTCTCGTGTTGTGTAACTGATGTGGAGGCAGGAAAGAAGGCGGATACCCGTAGGTATTTTGCTGCACCGCAAGTATTGGCTGTAGAGATTAGCCTCACGCAGGTCCCCAAAGGTGTTCGTCATCCCCAGACCGAGGAGCCGTTGATTGGACGTGGCAATGTGGAGGTTGAATGCTCTCTTATAGATTTGCAGAGAATCACTTTGAGAGCACTCTCATTGCATTTGCGAAGGTGGAGGTACGGTGCCGAATACAGGATTTGGCTGGTTACGAATGCATTGGCCTGCCGCAGGGCGTCTTTGCATCGCAACCTCCCCCCCTCCCCATTTTTTGATCCCAGGCGGACCATACGGCCCTCATGGTCCCCCACCTTGCGAAGCTTTTTTCAGCGTGGTGTCAATCTTGCGGTTCTTGTGCATTTAAAGTCCCAATACTCTGATTTCCTCATGTTCATGTCTCGAGCCACTAAGCAGGGAAACGGCAATTTTCATTGTGCACTTCGGATTGGGCCGTATGTGCACGAATTCTGATTTTCTCGCGGAGCACTCAAGGCCGCAGCGGCATGCGTATTCGTCCACAATAGCCAACGCTTGCTGCAGGTTGCCCTCGATTTTCCAACCGATTCGTGCGCTGTTTAGAAGGTGATGTCGTCCGTGTACAGAGCATGCTACAATCTGGGACCTTACCAAGCAGATTAAGAGGCCTCATCATGCCCAGATTGAAGAGAAGAGGCGTTGCAGCAGCACATCTTCTGCGGACCAGTCTGGGTGGAACCCGTACATAGCGTCTGCAAAGGCATAATGCTTTCTAGGTAGGTGTAGAGTCTATCACGGACCATAGCTGCCGTCAACTTCTCCCCACACGAAATGAGAAAGATGGGCTGGAGGTTGTCGGCGTTAACAGTTTTGCCTGGTTTGAGTATAAACGTGACGAGGGCCGTCTTCCAATCCATCGGAAGAGGCGTACCTCCCGCACAGATGATATTGAAATATCCGAAAAGTCTCTCGCAGACCGGTTCGGAGGGGTGAGCGAGAAGTTTCACCGTCACTTTGTCCCTGTATGGGGCTGATCCTCATTTCATTTTGGCCAGAGCCGCTTTGAGGTCATAAAGCTGGAATGTTCGATGCAGCTCTGCGTTCTCAGTACCTGCATACGGGTACGCCGGACTGCGGGAATGCTGGTCTGTGCACAGAAATTTACCTCGCAGCGCGTCAGGCGGTTTGGCTGTGTCCGCGTTGAAGCCGTGAATCGCACTTTGAAGATATTTTTGGATTTCGGTGCGGGTGTGGGTCGGATCAATAAGGGCGCGGAAACGGCACCATATGCTGCGTTTCCGCATTTGTCGAGCAGCGGTGTTGCATCGGTCTACCCATTTCGAGTCGTCAAGTTAGGCCGCATACTGTACCGCTTGTTGGGTGAGTTCCGAGATGCGGATTTTGAGCTGAAATTATGCGTCTGCAGCCGCCATCGGCGGACGAGGCTGTGTCGAGCCTCCCAGAGGTTAAGAGCGTGGTTGTCCACTGCCGGGGTAGCCTCTGAGAGTTTAGCGTGCAGTTCGGTATCTTTGAGTTGGGAGATGATGGGTCGGGACCATGTAGTGTAAACCTGATCTGCTATAGGGGTAGGGTTAGTGTAGTTGGATCATAATTTGGTGCAGTCAAGAAGTGCTGCTTTAGTTGGGAGTCTTGTAAGGGGTTTGGTGCAGCGGTTCTTAACAACTTTCCCATGTATTCCTGCTGTAGTGGCCCTCCAATAGCTGGAGAATGTAGCCACTCTCACCAATTACTCGGTACATGAGGAGGACGTGCAGAGCCGCCTCTGCGGGCATAAAAATATTACGTCGTCTCCGGCGGACCTTGATTACAAAGCGATTGTCTCCTATGTAATGGTGACGATCCTTCCTCTACGCAAGCAGGACCCCCATGTGTTTACAGCTCTTCCAAACTTTCAAACTCCACATTTGCAGACTTATTCAGTCACGCGTTAAAGGTGGCGAACAGGGACCCGCTCATGATCGTTGGGGACTTAATTTAATGCCCCCAGCCCATTATGGGGGTACATATGTGTTGTAAAGTGACGTCAGCCGCAATCAGACTGCCTTGAAAGCGCTGACGGCACGTGCGTTTATCGTTTGATATCCTTCCCTTGTTCTCCCTTTCCCCTTTCCCCCTCTCTGTTTTGTATATATACGCTCCGAGCCGGAAGCAAAAAAGATTCATGTTGCAACCTTCGAACGGCGTACTGTCGTATACAGTAAGACACGCCACGTGTGTCGTAACGATGTAACAGTGGCGACGAGGCCAGAAAGAACCCTTGAGGTGAAAAATGATGTAAGCCAAGCAGTTAGGCAGGAAACAGCGGCCGCGGAAATACCGACCATGGCTCATCATCAACTACCGGAATACGATGACCAGTCCGACAACTGGAAGGCATACATCACGAAGGTAGAAGCTTGTTTTGAGGCAACAGGCGTCAGCGACTCGGGAAAGAAGAGGGCGTTGCTGGTAGCAGCATTGAGTACGCGCACCGTGCAAGTGCTCTCAGGACAGGTTGCACCGAGGAAGCCAAACTCGCTGACGTACGAGGAAGAAGTCAAAGTTTTGGATGCCTACTTCGACCCCAAGCGTCATGAAATAACGGAGAGCTATCGGTTCTTCAATCGCTGCCAGTTGGAAGGTGAGCCCATTCAACAGTTCATCGTTGAAGTTCGCCGGATTGCGGATGGCTGTAATTTCGGTGACATGCTAGACCGGATGCTTCGCGACAGAATCGTCTGTGGCGTGAGGTCAAGCGCTATTCAGAAGCAGCTATTAGCGAAAACAGATTTGACGTTGAAGGAGGCTGAAACAATTGCCATACCAGCAGAAGCAGCGGAAAACGATACAAAGAAGCTGTCTTCTGACATTGAACCCGTACTCAAGGTCAATGCACGACAAGCTGATGAACTGGTGTCAGTATGTGGGCGTTGCGGAAGTAAGAAACACAACAGAAACGCCTGCGGCTGGGCGAAAGCGAGGTGTTACCGCTGTGGTGTATACGGCCATCTGGCGAAGATGTGCCAAAGCGACGTGCGGAAAGCACGCCCAAAGGCATGTTCAGAATGCAGGCAAGGAGAAGCGTTTGCAGTAACAGCGGATGTTACTGAGGAAAATGGAGACGATGCGCACATTTGGACACTAACCGCACCCTTCAATGGTCGGCTACCACCACCTATTCTTCGTACTTTCACATGCTGTGGCATTGACGTACCTATGATTGTGGACACCGGCTCACCCATCTGTGTTGTGTCCAAAGAGATTTTTGAGAAAAACCGTGAACATTGGCCGTAATTAGAACCCGCATTCATTAAACTGTCCTGTTATCTTGGACAACTTCCAGTATTAGGGAAACTGAGTATGTCAGTGTCCTACAACGACAAGGAGGTCAAGAGTTCCTTGATGGTCCTGAACTGTTCAGGTCCGAGCCTTTGTGGACGGGAGTTGATTTCCAAGTTCAATGACGCAGGAACCTCGGTGTTGAACGTATCAGTGCAACAAAACTCTGGTCCAGGAAGCAGCCATACCCCCGCCATGCATGCCGTCCTGTCAGAGTTCAAAGACGTTTTCAGCCCCGAGCTGGGCCTAATTGACGGACACCCTGTTCATCTGAAGCTCAAGGAAGGCGCCATGCCGAAATTTTGTAAGGCCCGTTCCCTTCCATTTGCTTTACGCGACAAATTTTCGAAAGAGATTGATAGGCTCGTAACGCTTGGAGTACTGTCACCTGTAACGCACGCCGAATGGGCTACTCCCATTGTGCCTGTAATGAAGAAGAACGGCGAGGTTAGAATCTGCGTTGATTTTAAGGTGACCTTGAATCCCGTCTGTGAACTGGAGCAGTACCCGTTGCCAGCTATTGATGACATCTTCGCATGCCTGAACGGTGGGGACTGCTTCAGCACGCTGGATTTAAGAGACGCGTATAACCAAGTCCCCCTCGATGAGGACTCAAGGAAGATGTGCGTAATCAATACACACCGCGGGTTGTTTTGCTACAACCGACTGCCGTTCGGCATAGCTTCCGCGCCTGCCATCTTCCAGCGGAAAATAGAAACAGTTCTGCAGGGCCTGACCGGTGTTCAGGCTTACCTTGACAACGTTTTGGTATCAGAAAAACTTGGTAGCACCGACAGATTACGACAAGTACTGCAGCGTTTTCGTGAGCATGCAGTGAAGCTCAGACTTGAGAAATGCAGCTTTCGCCAAGAGGCAGTGACGTATCTGGGTCATAAAATTGATCGTGAAGGTCTGCATGCGATAGAGAAGCATGTTGAAGCAATCGCGCAAGCCCCCAACCCACAAAATGTTCAGCAGTTGAGGTCGTTTCTGGGCATGATTATATTTTATTCGAAGTTCGTACCCAACATGTCTTCCGTACTTGCACCGCTGTACAAGTTATTGGAGAACAGCACACGTTGGTTCTGGGGACATGCGCAAGAAGCAGCTTTTCGTGCAGCAAAAAAAAATGCCTTCGGAAGCGGCTGTGCTGGCTCACTATGATCCCGAGAGGCCCCTCAAGCTAGAGTGTGACGCTTCACAGGACGGAATAGGTGCCGTGCTTTTCCATACATTTGGAAAGGTAAACAAACCTGTCGGGTTCCGTTCTAGGACGCTAACAAGGGCTGAGAAAAATTATTCCCAGCTTGAGAGGGAAGCCCTTGCTCTTGTGTTTGGAGTGTCCAAATTCCGTGATTATCTCGTAGGCCGAGAATTTGTATTGGTCACCGAACACCAGCCGCTCGTGGGCCTGCTGAAGGCGGATCGACCAACTCCAGCATTGGCAGCCGCCAGAATACAGCGCTGGGCGCTGTACTTAGGCGGATTCCGCTATCAGCTTCAATACTCTCCTGGTAAACAACTCCTCAACGCTTACGCCCTTAGTAGACTGCCACAACGGACGTCTGAGCCGAAGCCACCAGAAGCGGACCCACCAGACTATCTGCTGGCCTTGCGTGTGTTCGATGAGGGAACTGTGTCAGTTGAGGAGCTAAGGCAGTTGACTGCGGGCGACCCTGCTCTGAGTCAAGTTATGCGATTCACCAAGAACGGTTGGCCGCCCTGCGCGAAAGACTTGAACACGAGTGTCGCACCTTTTTTTTGACAAGAAATTTTAGCTTTCTTTGGCCCACGGGTTGTTATACTGGGGCCGGCGAGTAGTCGTTCCCATGGAGGCGCGACGTCGCATCTTATACCTTTTGCATGAGACGCACCAGGGATCGTCCGCTATGAAGGCGGTTGCTAGATCGTCATTCTGGTGGCCAGGGTTAGATCGCGAAATAGAGGCAGTGACAGCGTCATGTCAGAGTTGTGTCCAAAACCTGCCCATGCCAGCTACAGCAACGCCAAAAGGCTGGCCCGCTACTGTTGAAAAATGGGCAAGGGTACATATCGATTTGGCGGGACCTATTGCAGGGAACATGATACTCGTGGTCGTGGACGCATACAGTAAGTGGATTGAAGCTGTGCCACTCCGACAAGCAAACGCGTCATGCACAATCAACTGCCTGCGCGGTATCTTCTGGAGATTTGGCGTGCCACGAACCATCGTATCCGATAATGGAACGCAGTTTACCGCTGACGAGTTCGCTACTTTTGTCAAGAGGAACAACATAACACATCTGCGCACAGCTGTATATCACCCTCAATCGAACGGCCTAGCAGAAAGGGCTGTCAGGACAATTAAGGACGGCCTCAAGAAGATTGGTGAGGGGCGGCTGGAAGATAATATAAACAAGCTCCTTTTCAATTACAGAAGGACACCTAACCGCTCTGGAAAATCGCCGTCAGAGCTGCTCTTCGGATATAAGATTCGATCCCGTTTAGACACATGTTTCCCCCCTGTACACGCAGGGCCAGCGAACGAAGCAGACGAGTGGCCACTGCCATTGCCTGAAGCTACCGTGTACGCCCGCAACTTCGGATGGGGTGAGAAATGGACTCCAGGAATTGTAGAGTCTACAACAGGCTCTCGGATGGTGAGCATTCGAACACCAGCCGGATCAGTAAGACGACATGTTGACCAGGTGCGGGACCGGGAAGATGCGACGCCACCGTTTGGTAAAGACCAAGAAGCGGCAAAACGAGACTCGAGAACAGGTACTCCTAGCGACTACCCACTGTTGCCGAGAACGCCAGCCGAACAAGGGGGCATAACAAAACCTGAGCATGAACTTCAGCGGGAACTCGCAGGGAGCAACGCTGAACCCGTCAGATCACCCCAAGCCTTGCGGCGCTCTACACGTCAAAGAAAACCAGTACAGCGACTTCACTATTAAGGAAGAAGAGATGTTGTAAAGTGACGTCAGCCGCAATCAGACTGCCTTGCAAGCGCTGACGGCACGTGCGTTTATCGTTTGATATCCTTCCCTTGTTCTCCCTTTCCCCTTTCCCCCTCTCTGTTTCGTATATATACGCTCCGAGCCGGAAGCAAAAGAGATTCATGTTGCAACCTTCGAACGGCGTACTGTCGTATACAGTAAGATACGCCACGTGTGTCGTAACGATGTAACAATATGTGAAGAAAAACGAGGACGCAAACTGGCGAAATCTGCGTCAACGTTGGGTCTTCCTCTTCACACGGACCTGGACAACCCCCTCGCAATGGGAACTATTTTGCACGCGACACGTGCCCAGCTCTCACCTTTACCAAAAATATTAGATATGCAGATTGGCACAACACAGAGGAAACCCTAGGCAGCGACCTCTGCAATCTTGTGACCACATTCCAAACCGAACCCCATACAAGGAAAAGGTGCCGTAGTGGACCGCTATGAATAATTTCGGCCACCTTGGGATTTTCAACGTGCACTCACATCGCACAGCACACAGACGCCTCCTTAGAAACGCGGCATTCTGCGGTGGGGTTTGAACCCGGGTAGTCCGGCTCAGTAGCGAAACGCCCTATACAATGAGCCACCTAGGAGAATGACAGTTCTGGAATCCGCCCCGGTAAGCTGTGGTTTCTCGCGGTCGTCGCTACGTGTTCAGTTATTCTGGCCTAAATGTCCGTGGCAAGTGTTGTATCTGGGAACCGGCAGCACCTGTCGACGCACGTAAGCAGATATCTGAAGTCTTAGCAAAAGGAACGGCCCTCCAAGGTGGAGATCCATGCGCTGATAATAAGACTCAGGTGGTCGAACACGGATGGTGCGACTTACGATTGTGACAAGCGAGATTTGCACACCTGCAATGCTGACAAGTCTGGGCACATTCCGCTCATCTGCACTGATGCTATGACAAACTAAGCGATCGCTATTGAGTCGTTGGGTGACGCTGAAGCCAGGATGCCTGTTGCCATTCAGTTAATCAAACATCACTTGTCAGAAGCTGAGTGGCGGGAAAAGTAACGCATTTCTTTTCGAAATGTTCCACGTCGTCTGAGGAGCTTGTTCCGAAGAGATGTTTCGGGCAACACCAGCGCGAAATTTCCTTCTTTTAGCTTGGGTACCTGGAGAACATCTTGGGCGGCTCCACAGAGCAGGCATGGCCAGTATCGAAGTTTCCTGCGTATTCGGTACTATATTGTCTGTCGAATTTATGTATTGGTATTAGCTACCGCTTGCTATACGAAAAATTGTCAAAGTATCGGTATGAGAATTATCGTTTTAGTGTGCATTTTAAAGATACCGATACCAAACAAAAAAAAAGATGTGCTGCACTGTTTGAGGCTGCTGAAAATCATACGTAGGGCCAGCGACGCTCGTTCAGCTGGTAGTACATTAAGAAAAGGGAAGAATTAGGAAGAGACGATGTCAATGCTGTTGGGCCAATCAGTCGTCTTTCTTCCTACGTTCTTCGTTTGTCAAACGGTTCTATTAGATGTTGCGCATCTGCACACTCGGTGACGGAAGGGAAGGATGCAGGTTGTAGATTCGTGCTTTATTTACAAATAGATACATGCTACTTGGTAATAAGTAGTACACAAGCAGGTTCGAAGTTAGACTACCGGGGACTGTTAGACCGCCTCTTTTTACGAAGCAGATCAGAATAAATTCTTTTGTTGGGCGGAATTATAAAAATACAGTTAAAGCACAAAAATAACTTAGTTTTCCATAAAAAATGCAGCTTGAATCAAGCGAAAAGGCACATCAGTGTGTTTCATTTACTCTTACATAGCAAGTATCATACGAAGAAAATAATGAGAAATTAGAACAAAATGCAATGAAGAAATTAAGAATAACTATAAAATAAAAATTCTGCCAAGTACCGCGCCTTTAACAGGTTTAAATAGTCCTTCATAGCGAAGGTGAGCGGCTCGCTTCTTTTCACGATACGAATGCGCGTCAGCGTCTCATTAAGCTCTCGCGTGATGCGTGATCTCTGTAGGCGGCCCTCTCCGATGAGGAGGGAGCGCCACTCGGCTTTCCTCTCACCCGAGGGCACGGGTTAATCATTCTGCGCGCCAGGGGCACTGAGCGCACGTTTTAACGAAGTGGCGCTCGACGCGTCTGTAAGTATGCTGGAGTCCATTCGCCACGTGTTCACACGTGGGGCGCACCCGCCGAAGTCCACCACTACTGACAGCGGTCGATGGTCTGAGATGCGCGGGGTGCCCCTGGGGAACTCGAGCACACTACAAGAGGAGTCCATTCGCCACGTGTTCACACGTGGGGCGCACCCGCCGAAGTCCACCACTACTGACAGCGGTCGATGGTCTGAGATGCGCGGGGTGCCCCTGGGGAACTCGAGCACACTACAAGAGGTAACGAAGCGCGCAAGCTCGGGGGTGGGGATGAGAAACTTATCTAGTCTGCTGGCTTAATGTCCTCTTTCCCAGGTAGGCCAGAAGGTGTCGCCGTGCTGGGACACCCATGCATCAGATAAACGAAACTGGACGCAGAGGTCCCGCAGCGATTGTGCTCCGGCGTAGGGCCGACCTTGCCCGGGGCCACGCACATCTCGCGAGGGGTCGGTACACAGTCAAAGTCGCCTACCATAAAAGTGGGGTAGGTAGCATGGAGAAAAGAATCTAGTGATTCAAAAAATTGCGAAGAATCGCTCCGTCATGCCGGCGCGTAAACCACGAACGCTCTGACACGTCTGCCGTAGCGCGAAATCGACGTGCGGCCGTCGATCCCGTACGTACAGTGCGCGCCAGAGCGCAGAGAGCTGTTCAGAAATACGACACCGACACCGCACGAAGCGGCGTCAGTCAGTGAGAAAAACGCGGGCGCGAGGAAGCGCTCCTTAGAGCTGCTCAGACTCGCCTTACGAGGAATCCACGACCTTGTCGACAATGCCGACTACCCGTGAAGGGGGCTCCTTGCCTACTTTCTCGGAACGTCGCGCCCCCTTTTCTTCTCGGAACACAGTGTCGGCCCCTCAGCCTTGCAGACCCCCCCCCCCCCCCCCCCCCCCCCCTTGTTTTTCCAGAAAGCCTGCCGTGCCCTCAGGTCTCTCACCGCAGCCCTGCCTGGTGTGGAGGTATTCGCCACACCACCCACACGGGTATGCGAGCTCCTCGCAGTGCGAGAAGCAACACCGGAACATTCTTCCGGTGTTGTCAAGGAGCGGGCAGGCGCAGTGGCGAGACCTGAAGCATTCATCCCTCCCTGCGCAGGTGCGCGACTTTGGCTGGCTGCGAGGCTGGCGGGTTTTACCCACGGCTGACCGCATCGCAGCATGGGGCGTGGCACCCTCCGCCTGTTGCCCGCAGTGCGGTCTAGTAGAAACATTACAGCATGCAATGTTCGAATGTGCAGTAGCCGGAATCTTCTGGCGGCTCATGTCACGCATGTTTGGTGCTCGTCTCGGCTCCAACACAAGATCGCGTGATCCATTCGTCTGCATGCTGCTTTGCGTCAGCGCATTTGTACTATGGCGGCAGAGGGGAGCTGCGGCCTTGCGCGGCCGACCACAAAGGACCATATACATCCTGCTGCAGCGTGTACATGCACGTACATGCGTGTACATGCAGCGTGTACAGCGTCGCAAGCATGCGAAGTCCTTGTGACGCTGGAGGAACACAAATTCCATCGGCGGTGGTCCACCTGCTTTATCGATGTGCGTCGCGGCCGTGTGGCTGTACTGACTCCGCCGTTTTAGCCACCGGCAAAAAAGTGTGCGCTTGGTTCTGCTGTGTGCCGTGGACTACAAGTGAAACAAACGAGTGCGTGGCAAACTTCACGACATGAACTTCTGCGACATCACTCAAGAACTTTTTTCAGTGCAACCTTGTCATGTGCATTCTTGTCATATGTGTTTTTTTTTTGTCATGTGCGGTTTTTTGTACCACCGGCGACTTAGGTCGTTTTTGTATCACTGTTTTTTTGAGGGACGAGAGTCCCTGCGAGTACTCAGTCAATAAATTTCTTTCATCTCCCTAGCTTGTCCTGGTGTGCCCTTCTGCCCTTTCTGCCGTCTTTCGGTGACATTTTGGTACGAGCCGGGGAAGACAAAGACCAGCGGGTGCTGTCCCACCACATGGCGGCGCCAGTAAATGGCTGGCAGGGCAGGTTGGCAGGGCAAACAGTCCGCATCTTGGTGCAGCTGGCCGGACTTGTAGACGGCAGTAAAAGTGTATTCCTGCAAGCGCAAGGCACATCTACGGGTGTTACGGGGGTTAATTAGCCCAGCAGCAGGCCCGACAAGCCGCAGTCAGAAGGCACATAAAAACCAAGTCATCCAGCACCAGCTGCAGCGTTCTAGTCTTCGTCAACAGGACAGCGACAGAACAACGTCCTCTTCACTTCGTGACTGTCTACAGTAACACTATGTCCTGGTTTGGAGGTAGTGTCTGCACAAGAATTCGGGGCCACTTTTGAGCTCCGTGCCATACTCCGGGTCCTGCATCGTCCTTGTGGCGGTCCGGTGAGAGTTTACCGGACATAGTGCGCCAGCGGTTGCTTCAAAGATGCGCGGTGTTCATCGATATGCTGCGACATGAATATGCGCTTGGGCTTCTGGGATGAGCTACGTCTCATTCGTTATTTCTTAGGTATGGTTTCTAGGGCAGTCGTGCATCGTGTCTCTGCTGTCTCTGCCTGAGTGGTCTTTCCGGACTGGCGCACTGTTCTTCCGTGAGTTCATCTAGCGTACTTGATCCCTAGGCTGAAGAGATTTCCGGTTGCTCGCGCGTGTCACGGGCGGTGCGGTTTTCTCTTTGCTCATTTTATGGTAGTCCAGGTGGGAGAGCAGATGAGAGTGGAACAGTGGCTCTGTCAACCGGCAGATTTGTGTCTCGCCACATCCCCAGCATTATTTATTTGGAAACGCTGGGAACCGCCTACGTACCAGGAGCGCTTGATTTAGTAGGCCTTGCAGATATAACCTGCCGTATCAGAAGGCGCCAGGAAGTTACTGCCTTCCGCTAAGGGCGCTGGGAAATGGAGGCTTCACACACACACACACACACCACGGATTATTCGCTGAAGGTAGCGGACCTTTAACGTGAGGAAGGTTGTGCAGCAGTGAGGGTGATGCAGGCGTCGCCGTTGAGCAGCCGCTGCCAACCTGTGAGATTTGCGCTTTCGTTGCTTACGTTGTTGGCATGGCTTGGTACCCACATGGTTCGGCGCCAAGTCAAGGCAAGCTAGGTAAATATAGGGAGCAGAGAACAAAATGTAACAGAATTAGAAAATGAAAGAAGGAAAGGGAGAGAAAAAAAGAGGGATACCATCGTGGAGGAGCGAAGTGGAAAGACAAAAGTATTGCTGGCTAAACAATGCTACGGCTAGCCTCTCGTCTATTGCTTGAACTAAGCCGTAGCCCAGTTTACCTAGTAATGTTTTAAATTTCAAACTCCAGCTCACTGATCCTTACTGGATAACAGGCTACCAATCCGGGCGCAGCATTTTTTCGCGCGGCTTCCCTGCAGTGATGTGAACCAACAACAGGTCTGTAAGTCTCGAGTGAGGAAGCGAGGCCACAGTGACTGACGTTCTGCGCCGTGATGTCTGCCGCCTGCTCCGGTGCCTCGTGGTTGCCCTCGTAAAAGCCTAGTGTAACAGGGTTGCTGAAGTGTGTGAGGCGTACCCTGGAGCTGCTCTTTGACGGGAAGTGTTGTAGGCCGCCCATTCCTGAATTAAACAGCACGAGGGTAGAGATTCTCATTAGCTATGTATCTATGCCTTCGAATTCTCTCTTGTGAATGGTGTCACTGAATTTTTCTGCCCATATCTTTGTTTAGAAATCATCAGATCTAGTTGTATATGATTTCGTTGTAATTTATAGCCTTGTGGCATCCACGGATCTCTTTGTGCGCGACGTTTTCGACGACTTCCTCTAGGTTTCCCGCAAGGGTAGCTCCAAAGGAGGCTGTGCCGGCTCGCTGAATTTTCTTCGCCTTAAATGGTATTTGGGAAGCGTAAAACTTTCCCGGACTGGTACTCAGTCAGGGAGAGGGAATCACGCTGTCGCAGGAAATGCGTCACCTTCGCACTGAATTTGTGCTCCGTGAGTTGGCTAGCGGGTGGTTCCAGAGATTGGCACCAAATTGTCCTGGTGAGGGCCTTTCCTAGTTTGGAAACTAGGGTAGCTTTCCACTTCTCACGTCACCGTTGTGGGGCGCGTTATGGTTTCCACTGCCGAGTCCGCAAAATTCGAAATGACGTGGTACTGCAAGTCATCCTGCTCGCATTGTAGGCTGGGCACGCTGTTTCACTGCCCTCATAGCCTAGTAAGCTTTACTAGGCTGTTTTGACAAGTTCGTGTCCGCAAAACAGTGTCCGCAGCATTTTCGGGTAAATCAAAAGAGGTAGTGTCAACGAGTGGTTGTAATCGATAGAGGATGATGCGAGGATGTTGCGCGAACAAAAGTTTTCGGAATTGGATGAATAGTTAATTAGAGCCAAAAATGGCCACAAAGTGGGCAGGGCCAGAAAAAATGTGGCCCCCAATTTTTTAAACACCGCAAGTGTGGGACCACGTGCCCGGAAATGTGGGCGGAGTCAACGCGTGGCGCCACTTTAGAACACCAGAAATGAATACTGAGATGAAACCAGGGAAAATGCGCAGTTAAACGAAATCCATTTAGATAATTAATTTATAATGAAAAGTGCTAAGCGTGAATTAAGGTGAAATATTGGTGAAATAAAGGTGAATTAAGGTTTCTTAAGCGTGGATTAAACGGAACTAATGGTGTAATGGTACGGCGTGGAGCTATGCGACGCCAAACGTGAGCTGACTATACGTACGGCACCGTCAGGTTCGACGCGTCGCTCCTATGCCATTGGCGGTTTGCTGAAGTGACGTCACGAACACGTGAGACACATGGAGCGACGGCGCACCAAAAAAAAACAACCTGAACTGAGTATACGACCCCTTCCGCTTCAGCGCGGCGCTTGTACGCCAGTCGCTCTCTCATCATTGCCGCGTGCGGCTGCTGTGTTCGCGCGCTGATATCGTGGTACTTAATTGCGCGTTGTGTGGACGTGTTGCATCATGTTTAAGCCGCCTGGGCCGTCGCGCAGTGCAGCTTGAACGTCCAGACCGGATGCAAAGAGAGGAAAAGAGAGACAAAGATGGGCGAAGAGATGCACAGAGGGGCAAATAGAAGCAAAGAGGGACAAAGAGAAGCAGAAGAGGCGACTAGTGCCGACGAGGCGGCAATGCTTTCGCATTACTCTAATGCGGGCAGCCGCCGTGATCTCGAATGTTTGCTGGAGTTACGCTGCGGTAGCAGGCAGAGCTGTTGCACCTTCGCCACAGTCTCTGGTCTCAGCAAACTAGATGTTCATAGATGTGCTGTATGCCGCTTGGCCTTGCTGACTAGTCCGCTTAGATTAGGGGTCACAGACGTCCATCCACATGCCATTCTAAGCCTGTCCCGAAGTTCGTAGTACAGATCGTGCGGCTTGGACTTCATTAGCTACTCTTTCGATTGTTCTTTTAATCTCCGAATTTGTTGGTGTCGTGGCCGGTTGTGGTGCTGGCGGCTTGATCTTCGAAGCACCTCACTGCGCTTCTCGCAGAGCTTGAAGGCGTGCGTTTCTACCTCCGGGTATTATTCAGTAATTACGTTTATTTCATGTGCGTCCTAAGTCTACATGCGGTTGCTGCTTAGTCCAACCGTCAAGCTCATAGTTTTTCAGCGCAACGGCACAAAGCCAAAGAAGGTGTGTGGCTGTGTGCCATTGCGCTGAGGAACTATGAGCTTCAATCAAGAATACCAACTAGCGCAAGAACAACCTGTACTGAAGTTAGTCCCACCTGTTCTCAGTTTCCACTACAGTCTTTCCACACGGCACCGAATCCGTGATGTGCACCGTTCGCACCTAAATGGGTATGTTGCAATTTTCTGCCGACACGTCCTAGCACGCTCAGCCTCTCGGTGCTTCGGTGGCCGCGTTCCAGCCAGTCAGCCTGCCGCCATTTTGGCACAATAGCTCCCGCGCCTGGCTAATGCAGGTTGAGGCGCTTTACAGCTGCGACGTGTCACCAGCCAGGAAACCAAGTTCCTCCACCTCGTGTCGTCCCTGCCTCCTGACGTCGCTGAGGACTTAGTGGACGTCATCAGCTCGCCGGGCTCGGCTCAACCCTTCGGCACGTTGAAGGCGGATATCATCGACCGCAAGTTGGTAGAATAGCCAGGGGAATTCATTTAGGAGGATGGGGTTACGTGTTCGAAGCACGTTCGCCAAATCTCTTGGAGCTAAGGCGAGGGAGATCCCGCTCCGACAGCGCTGAGGTTCGAACTGTTTTAAATTGCGCTGCTCGCGCTGCGGCGGCCTAATAATAATAATAATAATAATAATAATAATAATAATAATAATAATAATAATAATAATAATAATAATAATAATAATAATAATAATAATAATAATAATAATAATAATAATAATAATAATAATAATAATAATATAATAATAATAATAATAATAATAATAATAATAATAATAATAATTGGTTTGGGGGGAAAGGAAATGGCACAGTATCTGTCTCATATATCGTTGGACACCTGAACAGCGCCGTATGGGAAGGGATAAGGGGGGGAGTGAAAGAAGAAAGGAAGAAATAGGTGCCGTAGTGGAGGGTTCCGGAATAATTTCAACCACCTGGGGATCTTTAACGTGCACTGACATCGCACAGCACACGGGCGCCTTAGCGCCCAATTTCATCCTTCCTGTCCGGCGCCACGTGCCAAGGCCTGCTAGCCGAGCGCGGCACGAGGGGCGCCACAGGACAATAACCATCTCGCCCAGCATTATATTCTTCGAAAGTTAAATTTTTATAAGTGTTCCTTGTGCATACAGTACAACTATGTGATTGAAGAACTTTAATGACTATTTTCTTCGGTCCATTGTGATTTTTTGAGAGACATGCCGCAGTCTGCATGTTTCATATGGAATAAAATTTTCGTGAAGTTAGTCCTGCCCTTCTGCAGCCTCAATGCATTTAATAGCTTTTCCCCAGCAGGTACACATCGCAATGAGTAATACACAACAAAAAGCTGGCCTAAACGTCATCCTGAAGAGAAACAACGTTTATTGTATTATTCTCGTATGCACATGTGATGTTAATATTAGTACGATAATAGTACCATGACGTGGTGTGTCCGCTCAAAGGCAGTCGCGCATTGCCTGCGGCCTCAGCCACGCGCCAGCAGTCAGATCGGCCCACAGGTTCATGAAGAGACTGCGAGACACTCCTGGATCTGGCTTGGGCCATTAATGCGGTCCCGAAGGAAGTTGCGCATATTTTTGAGCATCCTAAGACGCTTCAATGCGCCACGGCTGAGGTTAAAGTGCGGGCACGCAGCTTCTTCAGCGTCGTACTCGATGTCGTACACAGCGATGGTGAAGGGCAACAACATGTTATCTTCAATGAATTTGGTTTGACAAATCTGCAAGAAAAGAACAGAGAGGGCGAAAAGAATGCAAAGTGTATTTTAAAAACTTGCCGCCGAAACATCGAAAACCGGCTGCACACCATGCTCATGGGGTTCACTTAACTTTTTCCTTCGTGTTTGCCATTAAACGTCCCTTTCGCCGTTATTTTACATGATCGGAAGGTGTGCAGAGGGCTTAGAACGTCGTCCGGAATGTGCCAAAAAATACGAGTATTTATGTAGTCGCCCGCGAAAAGTGTGCACCTGAAGTGTCAAGCGCGATGTACTCCGTCTTCGAGCTACTAAATATTTTGAGGGTGCAGAGGGGCGTTGAAATACAAACAGGTGCATGGTGCACTGCTTTTTTTCTACATTCTACATGATTGGCATTGCTGATGCCAGAAAAAAAAGCCGCGGTCTCAGATGCGCTACAAAGACAGCTGCCCAGCAATTTCAGGGTTAAGCTGCTGTGATGTCGGAGGCAATGTCCAAACACAGAACGGAAATTGAGCGACGACATCTGAAACAGCTGTGACGTAGGGAATAAAGGCCTTCTATATGTGTAAGTTGAGCAAGCGTTGGAGCCTTGAAGGGCACATTGCCGCCCCCCACGTATTAGTTTTAATTCACTAATAACAGCTGAAGGCCCCGGGTAATCTATTCTCTACAATTATCTCACTAGAAACCTTCATCATACAACAGAAGAGTCTCCTTTTGAGCTTGTGGGTGCAAATCAATGTGCTTGAGAGCTTTAAAGATAACGAGCACAAGGAAAGAACGCATAACAGAAAGCTGATCATTGAGTGAGACACACGATGTCCTCGTGCGGTGTATCCTTGCCCTGTCGTTTCCATGTTGGGTATCTCTCTCTATGACATCACTCACCTGTTACTCCATTGAAACGACAATACCTAGACAGCGAGAGCGTCCATAGTCTCATTAAATACTGAAACAAGATTAAGGGCGATTATTTGCCTTAGAGCAACGCTGTGACGGCAAAAGCGCACTTGTGCGTAAAGTAGCCCTCCTTGGCCACAGAAATGACGTAATTTGGACGGCCCTAGACCACTAGCCTATAGAGCACCATGCCATGGTGTTCTAGACACCGGGTAATCGCGAACCAATCTGGAAATTTGAGAGGTCAATAGATGATTTTTAAAAAGGAAAACTCTGAGCTCCTGACAAGATTTTTTTTTTGCTGATAACTAGTTCAAGAACAGAGAATTTCACTATGTGGGCGTTTTCTATCACGGCTGTACATTTTGGGCGTCGAGAAAAACAGACTTGCAAAGGGGAGTCACCTTTTTTGCCATGGTGAACTCGGTGTCGAATGTCACAGTTCGGTTGAGGACGACGCTGCGTGCGTACACGCTGCCCGATATGTCGTCGTATTCGTAAGCATTGTAGGAGTGGCACACCTAAAAAGTTTAGGTAGGCAGTATGTCATGAGAATATAATGCTAACCTGTGGCGGTTTTATGCACAACCATCACGTTCAATTCAAATGCTAGCTGTCACTGTAATGTGCACTTCTATTCGCCGGCCGCACTTCTCACACTTGCAAACAAACACTTAACGTAAACGCGATTACGTTGTGCTATGAAATTGTCTCACCAGTGACAAGGCAGTTCGCACGTGAGCGCAAGTAATGGAACTTTCACATGCGGGGTGATCAGAGATGTAAGCGTAGCGTCGCCTTGCCGACGAAAGGAGAGCAACAAAGACCGCTTACATAGTTGCAAGCAGTATTGCTTGAGCCATGACCAGCTATGCAGTGCACATTTATTTATTTATTTTATTTTCAATACTGCTAGTCCCATCTGAGACGGTAGCATGTTGGCGAACAATGAGAAACATGATAAAGTCAAGCAGCGCACTCGTGAGTTACATCAGGTAATCGTTCTTCTCAGCTTAATTATTGCCCAACCACACTAACCAATATTTTTCAAATTTTTAGGCATCTAGAAGATAACAATCTTATTTTCAAATACCAGTGGTTTTTCTCAACAGCTCCTCTTCTGACACACAACTTGCCGGATTCGTTCATGATTTGCATTCGTCCATCTATTTATTTATTTATTTATTATAGATACCTGCAGCGCCCAGAGGCATTATTGCAGGGAGGGAAACACAATGACTTCTGCTCGTTTGGCCGAAAGTACAGGGGATAACAAAAATAAATTAAAATATACCTACAAAAATATAAATACAAAAAATACAAAAACAACTAAAAATAGATGAGAGAAAGCATGCACCAAAGGAGAACATCCGCGCTCCACAAAAAATAAAACAGTAATGAAATGAAAAGATACGCGCAAAACAACTGCGCGCCAGGTCACACATAAGATTGCGCGGAATTGACCTTCCGCGCACCACTCAGTGACGCCAGCCGGCAGCTTGTTCCACTCATTGATCGCCCGTGGAAAGTACGATGCTTTGTAAATATCCATGCTGGCGGTCAAATTGATGCCATTTTTCTCAATTTTTCGAAACCATTTGATCGTATTCTTCATCACAGGATTTTGCTCAAACTAACTCAGTTGAATATTCACCTCGCTGTTATTACTTGGCTTGCGGACTTCCTCAACGTTAGACTTCAGTTTACCTTCATAAACAACTACGACTCCACTTAATCTAAAGTTATGACTTTTGGTGTACCACAGGGCAGCGTTCTTGGTCCCCTCCTCTGTTTAATATATATTAATGATTTACCTAACGCTGTGCCCTCTCAATTTACGCTCTTTGCCGATGACTGCGTAATCTTGGAACACTTTGAAATTATTCGACTAATAGAGACAAACAGCTTCCAAGCATTCAGAATTTCACCTTAGGCGATTCCAGTAGGCGAGACGCTGACAGGACTCCAGAGAAACCCTGCCCTGTGGTTTAGCCTTAAGAGTATTTTTGATAGGAATGGGCAGTTATCAGAGGTGCACAGCTGCATCCCTCCCAGGACATTTGAGTGGCCCTGAAAAGAGCCTTTGTCTTCCAAGGTTGAAGCTTTACCCAGGTGAATTCACTCGTCGTGGTGTCTTAGTGGCTATTGCATTCTGCTAGTGTGCATAAGAATGCAAATTAATTACAGGCTGCATTTTGATTGAGACAAAATACATAAGGCTCCTTTTGTAGGCACAAGCATTTCGGTGGCTGCTCAAGAAACCTGGTCATGTAAGATTAACCCAAAGCCAACATGATGACATGGTTCAGGTCACTCCTTTGATGCAGGCCCACATACTGCTCTAGGCACAAACAGCATTGGTTTCATTGAAGATAAAGAAATGAAAAAATTACATGATGTTGCTTGTGCTGAATCTTCAGGTAGTGTACATTGCCCTTGAGATATGAGAAGGACCAGATCTTAATTTTTTGACCAACAACACTGAGGCGGCAGACGTTCAGCCGCGAGGAGGGCATCAGAACCTTGAAAAATATTTTCATTCGGAATTTGGATTTTTGTTTTTTGCGTATTTAATTATCGCCCAATATGTTTGGTGTAGACCATTTGCAAAATTTTCGAGCATGTGATATGCCGAGCTTTGTCGGAATTCTCGGAGCCGACCTATTTCTTATGTGACCAGCAACATGGATTGAGGCTTGGTTTATCTACCGTCTCGCAACCGATAACCACTTGTCATGATTTTTTTATTGCAGTTACCAACAAACAACAAACGGGCGCTGTTTTGTTTTTACCTCGCCAAAGCCTTTAATAAGGTACCGCACACTAATCTCCTAGGAAAGCTTTGCACTGCCGGAATCAATCCTAACATTATTCACCTTATTAGAGCCTACTTAGAAAACAGATTTCAATATGTTCATGCCGGCGATGAGTTCTCTGATGCTCTTCCGGTTTCATCTGGTGTTCCGCGAGGATTAGTTCTGGGGCCAAAACTATTTTTATTTTATTTAAATGACAACTAATGTGGTTGATTCCAAAGTTAGAGTTAAACTATTTGCTGATGACTGCGTTTTATACTCGTTAGTTAACTCCACAGCGGACCAAATTAAGCTTAGCAGTAACGTACAGAAGATCTCAAACCGGTGCAACCAATGGGGCATGTGTTTTAACGTTAATAATTATTTGGTACTTAGAATTTGTAAAAAGAATACTGTTCTGACACATCCATACTGTATAGCTGGCGTACCACTTCCAGAATTCTCGTCTGCAAAATACCTCGGAGTTCAGGTAACTAAGCGCCTAAACTGGGATGCCCACATCGATATTACTTGCAGGACAGCTCTGAAGGCTCTATGATGTTTGAGGCGTAAACTGCGGAAGGCCCAAAAACACGTGAAACTGGCAGCGTATAAGGCTTTGGTGCGGCCTCGTCTGGAATATGCCTGTTGTTTATGGGACCCATTTAGAGCCAAGAATGCTTACAAATTACAAAGAGTGCAAAGGATTGCAGCCCGTTTCATTTGCAACACATACAAACGAACAGATAGTGTAACAGCTATTGGCCTAAAATCTCTTCAGACAAGGCGCACTTAAGTAAGGTTGAAATTTATGCAACTAATATATAATAATCTTATTAAAATAAGCCCTCATGGTTGCATTACTCATGTTTCGCGAGCAAGTAAGCGTTATAACCATGAAAAAATGCTTACAGAATTTCGTGCATATTCTAATACAGTTAAACACTCATTTTTTTTTTCAAATCGATTACAGAGTGGAATGAATTGCCGAAGTGTGTAGTGAATAGGTCGAATGTTGAAATTTTTTTTGATAATTTGAGAGCCTTTATTATATGAAAGCCTTGTTTTTTGCTTCTTTTTTTGGTATCATCTCTTTGCGTTTGCATGACGCTCGTCTATATCTTGTTTATTTTTTACTTGTACCTGTGATCACCCCTGCGAGGAATCAAGCGAATCCGCAGTATTAAAGAAAAATAAATTAAAAAACTGCAATGCAGCTTTTAATATTTGTCAGTATGGTAAAGTTTCCAGTAATTATTTAGGCAGAACAACAGCTTGTGTTTTTATGCACATGTTGCCCGCCTGTGCACTGTTTGCAAAATTGGTATTGGCATGCTCTCAGGACATACAATGTTTATGGTGCTGACCAGTGCGTTTGCAAAAAATTCTTTTGCAGAGATAGAGTCCGGTCATTATCGTCAGCATAACTGCACTCATCTCGGGGCGAAGACGTCTCTCTCTAGTTAATTATACCCTTATAAGATACAGCGCCCTGTGCCCGTAAACTTCAGCTAAAAATAACCATGCAAGACTATTCACTGCCATGGAAGAGGTGGGGTATTTATAGCCATAGCCAAACCAGAAACTTAAGTTTGCAGCACAGGGCGAAGGGGAAGCCGAAGAAACTGTATGCTTGGAATATGACCACCTGCTCTGCACACATGGCGCATTGAATTGAATTTTATGGTTAAACTAGAATCATCAACATGACATAGTGTCAATGTATGCAGCATACCGGATGACTGAGCTCTGTGACATGTAAGCTTAGCAAGAAAAATACCGTAATTATGCGATCGTAAGTCGACCTATTCTTTTTAATATGAACGTATAAAGTGATGGGCGGGAGGGAAGGGGGTGGTCAACTTACAATGGAAACCAAAGCATGAACTATAAACAAAGGAAAGGCAAACTAGGTAGCAGCGATGCTACAGCATGGTTGCAATTTTATGTTTGCTGTACCACTCTACCGAGTAGCGTTTGGCTATTTTGTCCGCTTCTTCGAAAGGGTTTCTTTTTTCGACTTTAACTGCGCAATGGGCGTTCATAGGAATACTGGCAGGTGATAGAAGGGCCGCTGTTAAAATAGCGTTGGCAGCGCAAATGGAAACGGTGCCACTTCTTGGCAGTGTTGGTAGCTAATGGAAGATCCGCCAACGCTTGCACACAGTCTCTCTTTGGCTTTGTTAGAAGCATTTGACTTGGCTGCGGGTAACATTTTACAAGTTTTGACTGTAGAAAAAGGCATGTTTTTTATTACAGGAAAAGTTAAAAATTTATTTAGACCTCCAGAGGCTGTTACTTAGGGAAAAAAAATTCCTTGCAAAAGAAGCAGAATCCTAAAGGGTCAAAATTGATCCAAAGCCCTTATCTGCCGTGCCTGTAACTCCACATCAGCAGCTTCAAGATGTTCAGCCTTTCATACCAAATGCTAAAGTGTTCTCGTGTGTGTAATGTCGAAAATTTATTGCTCTGAAATTTTGCCCTGACTTCATATGAAGTGTAAGTTTTGATTTCGACTGCACAGGAGCTGTGTTTTTTTTGTAATCTTTTACAAGCACTTGCAACGATGCTGAGAAAAAGGCCAAGAGGTATAAATGCAGCTCGGAACGTGAAAGCTCCGCACTGTCCATAAATTTGAAGCTCCTAAGTTCTTAAAAAGCAGCACCTAGATCAGTGGTATTCTTAAAATATGCACGCGCAATTTTTCGTTCTGAGGAAATAAATGTCCTGAAAATGGGCCATCGGTGCGTTTGCCAACACCCGGTAAGCTATAAAAATTATCTGTAGACTGCGTTGAAAGCACCATAGATCAGCGCACTCTCTCTCGCTCAGGCCTCTTCTCAGTACCACGAATTAATATTTCGCCTTTTTTTTTACGTTGCTCGCCTCTTCAGTGGATGCGTTTCGCCACAATCACACTCTGCATTTGTGAATCTGATTGGATGCGATAGGTGAGTTTTCAGCTGAAGGCTGAGTTCCATCTATGCAAAAACTTGCGAAGGCGATGACGGCAAGCAAAAAGCAGCGCCCTCTCTTGAAGAATTTTGCCCGTACCGCTTGCCTCGTTGCCCAGATCTGCACCTGCAGAAAATTTCACTCGTCACTCGGAAGCCCTCCTGCAATGAGCCAATCAGAACCCCATTGACAGTTTTCAGTTTCTCGCATCAGGCTGGTTCCGCCGTAGGGAAACCATTTACTTTGCTGTCTCTGTGAGGAAGACCTGCAAGATTTAAAAAATGAGAACAACCCGCATGTCAATTGAGGAGGCTAACAACATTTGTATCTGGCTACAAGCGGGTGCACTGCAGGGAGAGAAGCGTGTTGAGCCGCTGGTACCCTCGCTCACTCCACCATGCCGCTACGCTCCATCTGTATATGTATCTTTTTTCTCAGTTACAAATATGTTCATTGGATTTTATTTTCTTCCAAAGACACAGGCCTGTGAGCTAGTGGTGCACGCTCATAGCTTCCACTCACAAAGGAACCTGTCCATGAGTGTGCTATGAAGATTTTGAAATATGCTTAGAGAAACAATTAACCTGACAAAACCACGCGAGCCCCGCTAAAGACACCATTCACATACCCGAACCTCCGGGGCCCTCTGAGCTGGCTGGGCAGCTGCGGTCGCTGCCAGCCGGGGTGGCGGCACGTGCTTGTCATTGGATGCTGGCTCCGGCGGCACGGCCGACTGCCAGCCCGCAACTGTCGCCTCTGGTGGCGGGCCCGCTGGGGTCGAGACTCCCGACTTGGAGACGGTGTGCTCCCTCAGCTGCTCAGCTGGCGATGTGTGCAGGAGAAAAAAAAAGCTGTATGGACGAGTTAGTACGAAGACAAGCCCGCTTCAAAGTGAGATCGGAATTATTTATTAGTAAAGCCTAACCTGAACAACAGTCAGGAACGTTCATGCTCACGACGGCTGGTTGCAACACAGGACAGGAATTAAATAAAACATGAAGGGCTGTGGTGGCTACAGCAAATGGGTGCTGCCTTGTGCCCCTGCTTTACAGTACTGTTCATCACTCCGTCCATCCACCAGATACCTGAGTATGGTTCCCGTGCTCTTCACAGCACCTCACCTGCGCTGCTTCCCTTGAGCGAAATCTGGTGAGGATATTCCGTGTCTGCCGCGATGAATATCCTCGCTAGTATTGCAGTGTTTTGGGGGTGGCTCGATTATTATGCTGATTATTTTGAATTATACCCCTGTCACACGGGCACTTTCGATCCTCATTGAGTCAATGCTCATCGAACTCAATGCAGATCGCCGGTTGTCACACGGCCACTTTCAAGCGCAATCGAGCTCGATCCTGCTTGACTCGATGCCGATTCCTCAAGAGTGCTTGAGGTTCCAAGCACAATCGAAAACACTCTCGCTCTCATGAAGCTATAAAAATAAACACAAGTTAACAAAACCAAACCACAATTGTTGTCGTTGTAATTGATTAAAATGTAATACAGAACATTTTTCAGGTACTATGCCTGCTTATATGCAAACATTTGAAAATAATCTCTACACCACGCTCCAAGCTTCGCCATCAGTGGAAACAAAGATGGCGTCCTCCTGCTTGTCGGCGCGGAAACTGTGGAGCGAGCGCGAGACAGCCGCTCTCATCGACTGCTGGCAGGACCGCCTAAATAATTTGCGGCGACAGAAGAGAAACGCCGCAGTCTATGCAGAAATCGCGGAGGCGTTGCAGGCCCTTGGGTTCCATCGCACAGCAGCACAGGGGCGCCACAAAAACCTGGCGCAGATACGCAATGTACCGATATGGCTACGGATTTGGCTGCCGCTGCCCCCGACTGCACAGTGTTGCCGGACATCGCCATGTTATGGCTGTCGGCGGAACATTTGGCGCCACCTAACACACATAAGGGAAACTTCTCAATGAGCATTGAAAATGCCCGTGTAGCACCGGATGTTTCGAGCGTGCTCGAAAATCTCGATGCAGATCTAGCTCAATGAGGATCGAAAGTGCCCGTGTGACAGGGGTATTAGACAGTAAAAGAAAATTGTAGTTGAGTTGCTGATTGTGTGAAGAACTCGCAAGCACCGAATGCTATTCTGCTTTTGTCCCCCACGTCTGAAACAAGGTGCTAATGCAGTATGCCACAAAGCCGATCTAAAAAATTACAGTCCAACATTCACATTACTGTATTCTGCCGCTACGGTTCTAGGCGTTGCAGACCACATGCCCAGTATTCGCGCTTTGCGAGATACTCCCTGTCCCGTATGCGCAGTCAACAACAAGGCACCATGTTGAGCCTTTTATCGACTTTCCCAATGATACGTGAGCAAACGATATCTCCCCTGTGTCTGAGCCTGGTGGCGAACTAGGTGGGCCATTTAACTTTCACGGGCCTTCAAACGGGAGGGTTATCCATCACGAATAGGTGGCGAGGGCTGAGAGAGGCAGTAAAACCGAGCTAATAAAGCGGTTTAGGGCCGCATCATGAGCCCAAACATTGATAGATCAATCCATCGATTCCTCAATTGCCTTACAGATTATTAATAAATTATCTCTGTCGTAGTGAAAGCTGCTAAATCGGCCAGGAACTCGCAGTTTCGCCGTGCTCGCATTCCCACCGTGGACGCACCGTACCACGTGACCAACCGCGTTACGAATACGTGACCATACACGGCGCCGTGCCGCCGGCAGCTTCTCTGCACCACGTGACAAACGACGTGGCCGGTGGCGGGAGCCACTGAACCTCCCGCACACTCTCTGAATAAAAATATCAAAACCAGTGCCTTTGGTGTTTAAGGCGGAGACGCTACCACTCCGACCTGACGGCGCACCAAATGAATGCACGGGTTTTATATATTAGCTCTTAAGAACCAGATATCGCCGCGATTTCGCTACGTATATCCTGGCCTAACAGAGCTAGGCCGTAAACAATTTTTCTGCTGAACGATTTATTGATCCATCGACTGTTTCAAATACATCGCTTGATCTAGTGATTCCGAAACAGATTCTTCAACTGATTTATTGATTTATTAATTACAACTGCTGTACTTATTAATTCATTAACCTGTATATTGATTCTCGAACATGCGAAACTAGGGAATGAACGATTCTCGTTCCCTGGGCGATCACTTACCCATGATCGCACAGCTCTCCAGGTGAGCGTCACACAGACGCCCTCCTTCGGCGCAGACTCCAGCATCCTCGGACTCCTGGAAGGAAGCCTGCGGGAAAACAGGCAACAAATAATGCCAACACAGCAGTACTACTCCTTTTTCAGCTCCGCGGTAAGAGAAAAACTTTTTTGGGGTGCACGATGAAATTTGCATGCCGGTGTGCACGACTAGCTGCCGTTTCGCTTGTGAGGCATATATCATAGCAGAGGCATTCTCCTGTGTCCCCGGAAGCAAAGACGCACAACTGCATCCTTTAGGACTACTGAACATAAGTACGGACAAAACGGCAGTGAGGCTTCAGCTCGAAGGGGACCTACAGGTCGCAGTACAGCTTCTCACTTCAACATGTAAGTTCCAAATATAACAATAAATAAACTGTAAGCACACAAATACAGCCACTTGGGTGACAGGAAACAGCCGATTACCTCCACATACATTTTTCGGGGTCACCTTGTCATTTTTGTTCTAAGTGAAGATGTAGCCTCAGGCGGCCTCCACCAGGCATTGCACCCAACTTTAAGCGAAGTTTAAAAAATGGCGTAGAATGTTGAGTGTGCGTATCAGGCCACCTGCGTATCTTCGGAAGCCGCGTTGTGTAAGTCTGCATTTTTGCATCGCACCGGGCTGAGTAAAAGACCGTGCTGAAGTCCTATAAATTACGCACGGTCACTTAGGGGAGTTAAAAATATTGAAAACCAGCACAACTGCACCAGAAACATACTACATATTTTGTCGCCGCAAGATGATTTTAAATGCGAACTTCTGATGCGCTGTAAAGAAAGGCTCGAGGGGATGCTTGTAGCGCGACAAAAAACACAAGGGACAGAGACGAACGGGACAAGGGACAAGTCTCTGTCCCTTGTGTTTTTTGTCGCGCTACAAGCATCCCCTCGAGCAGTATGAACCAACTCGCCCAGCAAAATGTTTTAGTAAAGAAAGGCGCTGCATTGCAAAGAGCCATCAGTGACCGCTTTCTCACTGCGACTCATTTTTCCAGGAGTTTCAACTCTGAGAAATCCGAGCATAAAGCCCTGGGACACTTGTGGCCTTTATAAAACTGGAGAGTCTTTGAATATAATGGGACCCGAACGCGGCACGTTTCACACACAAAGCGAATGCACAATATATCGCTCATGTTTTACAGCACAGCTGTTAAGTGCCCGTTCCTGGATGTCGCGTCGTAATAGGATAATAGGATGCCGTCGTCAGTGTAACCAGTGGATGTGTTGCCATGCACTGTGCTAGGAGGAAGGAATGTGCGCGGTGCAGGGGGGCCATGCACTAACTTTCACCGACCGAGGAGAGGGCCGTCAGCCGCGCTGCGCTTCTAGAACGGCGGAGTAGAGAGCAGACAAATGACAAATGACTATGTGTGGAAAACTATAAAAAGAGCGCCCTAGAATTATATAAGTTCGCTCTTATAATCACTACAACAAGTTATCATAAAATAAAAATACCTCAACAGCTGTCGCTGAATCTGGTGTTAACCAGCGGTAATTGTCCTGTGAATTTTTTTATCGGTGTTTCCTATTACCCCTCCCCCTACTGCACGACCCCCGGCAGATTGCGGTAAGTCTTCAAAAGCAATAAAAATCCATGGCTGTTACAAAACAAATAATGCAGGAAGTCAGCACTGCAGAAAGAGTTGCTCACGCGGCAACTTGACGAAATGAGGTTGACAGTTAGGGCGCTTCTGAACAAGCTTTGGATCCTTTAAAAAAATTGCAGCGCTATCAAATAACAAGATTAGAATTCGCGCACCTAATCGTAATCTTGCAACCCAAATGGACCATACAAAAAATATCCTCTGACTTGCGCAACATGGCTCTGAACAAGTACTGTCGGCCGCGGAAGTAAGCAACAACGTGCTACTTGCTTTTAGAAGTTTGGTTCGAACAGCTTGAAATGGAAATTTGAAGGAACGTTCTGCGCACCTCCGCTCGCACGAAGCTCGCGTACTGTTTTCAGCAGTCAACTTAGGCGAAAAACGTTTCTAAAAGGCTCTTGACATATACGAGCAGGTATTTTTGGGGTTCAAAATGAGCCAATTCCACATTGACATGAATGATGAAGAATATCGAGGCATTTTGCAATAAGTTATTTAGACTTTCAAAATAAGCTGCCAAAAAGTTACAAAGAAAATATATAGTTAAACCTCGTTATAACGAAGTTTAAGGGGTCAAGGGATCACTTCGTTATAACCGCAGCTTCGTTATTGCCCGTGTTGACCGAGCTTCTAAGGGGAATGGTCATTCTCACTGAGGCGGACACCCTCGCACTTCATAGGTTGTCGGCGAAACCAAGAAAGACAAAAGGTGTGATCGCCCGTTTTGTGAGGCAGGATCTTCGAGACGCTTGGCTGCAGAAAAGGGTGGTTCTTAAGGAAAAAGGCGACTCAGTGTACATCACAGAAAACATGACCAACTATTCGAGTGTTGTTGCAAACCACAAAAGAGTGGGCTAAACAGGCTGGCTTTGCATATGTGTGGCACGTCAACAGGAAAATTTTGGTGCGTAGAAGGAGTGGCGATGGCGTTAAGGTTATCAAGAGCGTAAGTGACCTCTCCACACTTGTTAGCTAAATGCCTTTTCGTGTAGTCGGAAACCCGTGACCCTTATCTTGAAATGGCGCACCTAGGGCACGTTACCTTAGAAGAACTCTTAAGAGAGCTTGGTGGTCAGACACAAGGTTATCTTCGTTGTTTTCACTTAAATGCACAGTCTGTATTCAACAAGGTTGCTGAACTAGAATCCTTATTTAAAAAGCTTGAGAATTGTTTTGATGTTCTGATGATAACAGAGACATGGCAAACAAGCAGTTGTGACACTTTTGACCTTCCTAATATGACAACTTTTTCTGTTAGTAGAACTACTCGTCGCGGTGGTGGTGTGTCTGTGCTAGTAAGCTCTCTGTTACAGCCTGCCTCGCTTTCAGAATTCTCTTGTGTCACAGATAATTTTGAGATTATTTGTCTGCAAATCAAAGACGCTGTAATTGCAACTTGTTATCGCCCTCCGGATGGTTCTGTCCTTGAATTTTTTCTGTTTTTAGATAATTTATTGTCATTTGTTAACCAAAACAGATACAATGTGATACTTGCCGGTGATTTTAATGTTGATTTGAGTAGCAATAGTATGAAGAAAACAGATTTTGAAAATGTATTGCTATCTAATGGCTGTATAAACCATATTGTTTCTCCCACACGACTAACGTCGTCCACGCAAACAATTCTAGATTTAGTAATAACAAATTATGATGCTAACCTTGTCAGTTCCGGTGTTCTTACTTACCCTACTAGTGATCACTTGCCTGTGTTTTGTAGCATAAATTTTAGTACTCGGGGAAACTTCCACCATAAAGTGTTTAATCTTTTTCAGCCTGTTACACCTACCCTCTTAGAAGCTTTTTATCATGAGTGGGAAACAGTTTGTTGTAACAACGTCCTTCTGGCAACAAATGCGAACGTAGCTTATGATGGCTTTTTGAGTTTGTTTCTCTCGGTATACCAACGTCACTTCGTATTCCAACGCCACACGGGTAATAAGAGATGTCGAGAACCTTGGGTGACAAAGTACCTATTGAAGAAGATTGAAAAGAAAGAACGTCTGTTTAAAACATTTATGCGAACTCGTACAGCAACTGATCTCGCTAGGTTCAAAAAATTTCGTAATGACTTACTAAGCAGCTAAGAAAAGCAAGAGAACTCTACTATCAGAATATGTTCGGTTCCAACGTAAAGCGCACTGAGTTAATGTGGAATAACTTAAATGCACTGAAGGGTCGGAGCGAGAAAAAACAGATAGTTGAAGAAGTTTTTCACGAAGGACAATTATTAAAAGGAGAAGAAATGGTAAATATTTTTAATGACTACTTTGTTAACAAAGATTTTACTAAAAACCAGACAACATCATAAAAAACTTTAGGGCAGAAAAACTCTAGCACAATATTTTTTGAACCAACAGATGGAAATGTAGTGTGTTCTTTTTTTTTAGTTTAAATAATTCTCATAGTGTTGATGCAGATGGTATACAAATAAGACCTGTCAAGTATGTGATACGTATAATCAGCCCCATTCTAGCGCATATTTTTAATCTCTGCATTTCTACAGCTGTTTTTCCAAAAAAAATGCAAGTCGCCCGTGTGATAGCCTTATATAAGAAAGGTGATAAAAATGATGTATCTAACTACAGACCGGTGTCAATTCTTCCTGCCTTTTCGAAAGGTCTCGAGAAAATCATCCTAGATCGAATATCGCGCTTCTCCAACAAGCATAATATAATAACTACTTCGCAATATGGCTTTAGAAGGGACAGGTCTACAGAGCTGGCGCTGTTGGACCATAAGGAATATATTCTAAAACATTTTGAAGAGAAATGTATTGTTATCGGTATTTTTGTTGATTTTAGCCAAGCTTTCGATTATATTAGTCATACTATCCTTTTTGAAAAACTGCATCATCAATGGTATCCGGGGACATGTTTTGGCCCTGCTCCAAAGTTATCTATCAAATAGATTTCAATATGTCGACATAAATGGTTTCATTTCTCACAGAAAAAAAATAATTTCAGGAGTCCCACAGGGTAGCATTTTAGGCCCTGTCCTATTTAATTTGTACATTACCGATATTGTACACATCTGCTCAGATACCAAGTTCGTTATATATGCCGACGACACGAGTGCTTTGGTGCCATCACGTTCTGAAGCTGAAGGAATTACTAAAGCAAATATTTTTCTGCGCAAATTGGACTCGTGGATTTCCAGCAATCAATTAAAACTTAACGCAAACAAAACAAAGGTGGTAATTTTTCGACCAAAAAGTAAACAAATTTTGTTACAAGGAACCGTAATGTTTAGATCCGCAGCCATTGATGTGGTAGATACTGTCAAGGTGTTAGGGGTATATTTTACTTCAACTTTACAATGGAATGATCATGTAAACAGTCTAATAAGCAAACTGAGCTGCATAACTGGAATTTTTAATCGCAACCGCTATACTCTTCCAAAAAAAGTTAAACTAATGGTCTATAACGCTCTCTTTGTTTCCGACCTAAACTACTCTCATTTAGTCTGGGGAACATCAACAAAAACTAATCTGTTGAAGCTTGAAAGGCTACAGAAAAAAATAGTACGAATAATTGAAAACGTTGAATACACAGCGCCTTCTTTAGATATCTTTGCTTCGCTTAATTTATTTAAAGTAAGAAATATTTATGAATACAAATTATGCAGGCAGTACCGTTTAAGTGTCCAACGAGAGAGTACTGTTTTTACTGAAATGGCAGAACTAAAACCCAATTATCCCATCTACAGCACCAGAACTCCAGAACGATGGAAAGATCCAAAATGTCGTACTGCCTATGGACAACAAACACTCGGGTATAACCTTCCGCGATTATTGAATGCTGCAGAAAAAGAAGGCGCTGATGTATCCAATATGTCTCTTCCAAATATGTACAAATATTTTGCTACTCATACTCTTTTTTGTGAATGAACGCACAGGTCTATCTTTATGTTCAATTACATTGCATTGTTTACTTTTCAAAAAAAAATGTTTTTCCAGGAGTCCAAACCCAGTGTTCTATTGAAACTCTTATTTAGGCTTATTTTATTTTGTGATGCGATATAGTGCTGTTTATTTTTTTTCTCCTCTTTGCAACAAAAAAAAATGTGACTGTCTATTGTCCCGCTCTGCTGCTGTATGCACTGTAAGGGGGCGGAGGATTTTTCAAGCCACAAATGTACGGCTTTTCCCTCCGCCTCCTTCCACTTCTTTGTGGAGAATAAAACTTGTATGTATGTATGTATGTATGTATGTATGTATGTATGTATGTATGTATGTATGTATGTATGTATGTATGTATGTATGTATGTATGTATGTATGTATGTATGTATGTATGTATGTATGTATGTATGTATGTATGTATGTATGTATGTATGTATGTATGTATGTATGTATGTATGTATGTATGTATGTATGTATGTATGTATGTATGTATGTATGTATGTATGTATGTATGTATGTATGTATGTATGTATGTATGTATGTATGTATGTATGTATGTATGTATGTATGTATGTATGTATGTATGTATGTATGTATATCCAATATTTCTCTATAAACCGTTTCGTTATAACGAGGGTCGACTCTATTACGAGGGTGGTTTCGAATTAATATCTATATACATCATTTGGCTATTATATAATATAGCATAACTCGCACATCGATATCTTGTTGCAAACATGGTATTTCCTGATCTCCACGTCCTACACAGCAAAAGGAAAACCAGCGCAGACTTGTGCTTTCATCTCAGGGGTAAACCTAAAAATAAGAAAGGCACATTTCACTTCTATTGCCCATAGCGAACCTTGTTGATTGAAAGCAACCTTGTCGCGGTTTGTTTAGGTGAGCAGGGCTCTCTGCGAGGAACAGAAGGTAAATTTGGCTTCCACCAGATTGTTTCTCTTAAATTAAAGCAACCTTGGAAAGGATGCGGTGCGCTGGATCGCTGGTTATGGCGTTCGGTTACTGAGCCGGAGGACCCACGCCCAGTACCGGCCGCTGCGGTCGCAATTCTTCGATGGAGGCATAATACAAAAGGCGCTTGTATACTCTGCGATGTTAGCGCTCAGTAATTACACCGTGATGCCTATATAAAACCGAAGCCCTCCTCTATCGCGCCCCTTATAGCCCATGCGTCGCTTCAGGATGCCAAACCCCATATTGTGCAATTATTTTGCAACCTGGGCTCCACTAGCTGGAGCCACTATCTAATAAGCACGCCAGTCTCATTATTCTATTCTCTGTTCAGGATGTTAAAAATACTGCAGCGAAATATTCTCATTTCATGGTTCCCTAAAATTCTCTGGAAGGAATTCATCCAGGGCTTCAAAGAAAATCCTTTCCCATAACGAAAAAAGGCACGTCCTTTATAATGATCCACATTAATTATCGCCACGACCTATTTCTTCGCACCAGCTTATTTCTACCGCAAAGTGTGCCGCACAAGCAGAGTAGCCCGCTCTGAACTAAGTATTCATACGACAAATCCAAATCGCCAGCACAGCGGGGCGTTTTTGAAATACGTGAGATTGTAATAATGCTAGAAAGAGAACATCACATCATTGTTCGGTGAACTTGACTGATATTTACTAGTCGGAAACAACTTAAGTGTGTAGCGAGGCTCCGCCCACATTCAGGACAGACGCTCAGAATTCCTCCGCGACAAAAAAAGTAGTCCGTCGGCGAAACTTTTCTTGAACCAAAACAAGATGCTTATCAAAGGGAAAAAAACATAAGCTCTCGAATTTTTATGTTCGGCTTGTCTAATATAGTCAAACATTAAACAGCTGAGTTCGTTTACTGCTGCAAATTGCCAGCGGAGTAATAAAGGACACCGCGGGCCGTTGCCCAGTGCAGCCAAATGCTGCTTCTAGTGCGAAACTAATATTTCACTAGCAATCCTGAAAAAAAGGCGAGGTTTGTCTAAACCCTTTCAGCTACCTGAATAGACAAAATATATATTGCCGCCACTTGCTTTCAAGCACATCAAAACAAATCAAATCCTTTTATTCAGCATTTTTTTCCATAATAAGCCAGGAAGAAACACTGAGACAGGAACAAAAAGCTACTATCCTAGTAGCTTGACGGGGTTCCTGCCCCTGTCTAGGCATGGGTAGCAGACAACAGGCACTTATGTACAAAACTTAAATAACGCCATAATCATACACGCGCTCAAACACAACATCGCATAAGCCATTTACAGGTCAGATTAACAACAACAATAAGACAGAAAACATAAAAAGGATAGAACATTCAAATGCACATTTGTGTCAAATACAGTCTTAGCCACTCGGGAATCATAAAAAAAATAGCAGAGTTACATGCTTTGAGATATGAGGTATTCTTTCCATTTTTTCTTTGAGATGTTACATATGTCAATATTATTTGCTTCCAATAGATTAAGGTACTTCGGTATGTGGTACTGTAGTCTGTGTAGGCCATAATTTGAGCGTGAAAAGGGAATTGACCAGAATTCTCTTTTTCTAATGGGATAGGGTGCTTCTGGATTTTTCCTGAGGTTACAAAGCTTTATAAAAGTGACGCTGTCATCTATTATGGCTTTTTGTATTTCATAATGAGGATAAATTGGTGGGCATGCTGTAAAGGAAGCAAGCACATTAAAGGAGGAAAATAGTACTTGTGTATGGGCATCATAGGGAGCATTTGCTACGTGACGAATGGCTTTCTTCTGCAGCAGAAGCAATTTGTTTATGTTGCGTTGGCTTGTGTCAGCCCAGATAAGGCTACAATAATTGATATGGGGGAGAAACAAAGTATTATAAAGCATAAGTTTAATTTTCACTGGAAGCATGTGCCGGAACCGAGAAAGCAAACCCGTAGCTTTCGCTAGCTTCCCTGCCACATGGTCCACGTGCGTATTCCACCTTAAGTTTTGATTAAAGATTACCCCTAAGCTTTTAACTTCACTTGCTAGTTTTATTTCCTCTGATCCAAGCTACATGTTGAGATCCCTAGTAATATTTTTTTGCACAGGCGGAAATAACAGAGCTTTTGTTTTGCTATTATTGATTTCTAAACCGTTTGATTTAGTACACTGAAGCAATTTCATTAGTGTTGTATTTTCGGAAACATTTAAATCGTTTAAGTCATTCGACTGGAAGAAAAGGCTAGTGTCATCTGCATATATAATGAAATATGCATGTCTGCTAATATTTATTATACCATTTATATAGATGTTAAATAGTATCGGTCCCAATCCGCTGCCCTGTGGTACCCCTGCAGCAATATTTAGTACACTAGAACGCCATTCATTAATTACAACACACTGCTTACGATGATTAAGATATTGCCACGTGCCTAGCGCCGCGCGACAGCCTTGTTTGGTGCCGACGACGACGAAGCGGTTGTTGTGGGCACGAGCGGCGCGCTGGTGCTTGTCTCTGTGACTCTGTGATCGGAACGGCAAGCCGACCTTATTCTCTGGTCCTCGGCAACGTGTACCTTCCCTGTGACTTCAGTCGTGACACTGGTGGAGGTGCCATTGATGATCCCTTCTCCTGCGGACGATCCTACGCGGCCGCCTCTCGTGACCACTCCTGTTCATCGTACCAGCCGACGGCTCCGAGGCTTGCCCCCCGAGGCCTTCGCTCTTGACGAAGAGACCCTAGCTGTGGCAACGACACCGCCCGCCCGTACCATGACTGTCCCTTCCACCCCTTCGTCCTGTCTCATCCTTCAGACCCCACGCACCCCTAAACCATTTCACGGTGAGCAGTTTGAAGACGCCGAGGACTGGCTAGCTCACTACGAAATGGTCGCGACGTTTAACGGCTGGGACGACGCTGCGAAAATGCGGAACGTCTACTTCAGCCTTGAAGACGCTGCTCGGACATGGTTCGAGAACCGCGAGGCCACATTCTCTACGTGGCCGGCCTTCCGAAGCCAGCTCCTCGGTACGTACGCCAACAGTGACCGCCGAGAGAATGCCGAGCGTGCCCTAACCTCTCGAGTTCAGCGTCAGAACGAAGGGGTCGCAATGTACGTTGAAGACGTCAAGCGCCTTTGCCATCGCGCCGACCCGTCCATGAGTGAGGAAAAGAAGGTGCGGCACCTGATGCACGGCGTCAAAGAACAGCTTTTTTCCGGCCTCGTGAGGAACCCGCCCACCACCGTCGCCGCGTTTCTGGCTGAAGCTGTGACCATGGAGAAACTGCTACAGCAGCGATGCAGCCAGTACGGTCGGCCGCTGAATTGCATCTCCACACTACCGCCGTCTGACCGAACCGACTACAATCCCGGGGAAGATATGAGCTCCCTTCGCGACCTCATTCGCACCGTGGTTCGCGAGCAGCTCCAGCAACTTCATGGATCATTTACTCCTGGTGCAGCTTCCCTGGCCAGCATCATCCGTGAGGAGGTCCAGAACGCACTCACGCCACCGACAAGTACAGTCGTTCCACCACCACCCCCGGGCCCCACCCAGCGGATGACTTATGCTGATGTCACACGCCGCCCAGCCTTGCTACCTACCTCTTCGCCTTACACGCAACCTCAGGTCGCTGTGCACGCTGCGGAACCGCTGCCCCTTTGGGCATATCGGCGCCAGGCGCCCCGGAAGACTGATCTCTGGCGCGCTCCAGATAACCGCCCCACTGTGGCGAAGCAGGTCACCTCTACCGGCAGTGCCCTTATCGTCAGATGGGCCTTAGAGGATTTTCCCCCGACAGCCCTCGTCCACGGCCTGGTCAGCGGCCTCAGGATATCGCCGAGTACGTCACCCGCCAGCGTAGTCTGCCACATTCTCCTCGTTGCGAGTCGCGCTCGCCTTCGCCTCGTCGCTCTTCGCCTTCTGGGCCACGGTATACCGCTGGACGCCATGGTTCCTCGAGCCCTCATCGGGAAAACTAGCTCCGGCGACCTTTGGGGGCGAGGCCGCCGCACACCGATTCGCCGTAAAGCTTCCACCGCCGCACCGCTCGATTCGCCCCGACGTCGAACGCCGAATTCCGGTCCAGTTTTCGCCGCACAGACCAGATCGCCCCGACGTCGTCCGCATCGCCGACCAGTTATCACCGCCGTGTCGCTTAAATTGTCCCGACGCCGACCACCCAACCGCCGTCTAGCTTCCGCCGCCACACCGCTCACTTCACTCCGAACCGACGTCGACAGGCCCTGGTCTTGGCCGGGTCTCCCTGGACATCCCTATTATCGTCGACACGAAGGAGGTCAGCGCTTTAGTTGATACGGGAGCCGATTATTCTATCCTTAGCGGGCGGCTTACAAGGACACTGAAAAAGGTGGTGACGCCATGGAACGGACCAGACATACGGACGGCAGGCGGACATGTGGTTGCACCACTGGGTACGTGTACAGCCCGGGTTACGGTGCGAGGCTGCACATTTGTTGCGACTTTTCTTGTTCTACGCGAATGCTCTCCTGATGTTATTCTTGGCATCGACTTCCTTCGTGAGCACGGTGCCACTATAGATCTCCCGAACCGCTTGGTGACGTTTTCCGCCAAACTGGCCACTGAAAGGCATGAGTACCGCGGGTCCCACTCCACGCTGCGAGTCGCCGATGATAGCCTCACAGTGCCACCACGCGCCAGCATCCTCGCCAGAGTTACTTGTGAGGAGCCACATCACGGCCTCCGGGTTGTTGAGCCTAATGTGTCCCTCCCACACGCCTTGGGAGTTTCTGTGGCAAGAGGTCTTTGTTTCCTTCGTGGAAGAGAGACGGAGGTGCTTGTCACCAATTTCTCCAATGAACATCGACATCTGTTCCGTGGCACTGTCATCGCTTACGTCGACCATCTGCACGAAGTCGCCGAATGTTTTGCTTCAGAGGAAGCTACGCCTAGCACTGAACCGGATGATGCCGTACACGCTGTCGACATCAATTCTAGCCTTTCCTCCGTTGAAAAGAGGCAACTCCAAGATCTATTGCTGGAGTTTCGTGTGTGCTTCACGTCTTCATCTAAAGTGCAGCAAACGTTGGTCATTAAACAACGGATTATCACGCATGAAGGCACTCGACCCATCCATCAGCAGCCCTATCGTGTGTCTCCTCGGGAGTGAGACGCTATCCAACAGCAAGTCAAGGAGATGCTCGCCGATGGCGTCATTCAACCTTCAAGCAGCCCATGGTCGTCGCCTGTAGTCCTCGTTAAAAAGAATGACGGAACACTTCGTTTCTGCGTTGACTATCGGAAACTTAACAGTATGACAAAGAAGGACGTCTATCCGCTGCCACGGATTGACGACTCTCTCGACCGACTTCGCCGAGCCAAGTACTTCTCCTCCATTGACCTCAGGAGTGGTTATTGGCAAATTGAAGTTGATCAGAGGGACCGTGAACAAACTGCCTTCGTAACACCAGATGGGCTCTATGAATTCCGCGTCCTCCCATTCGGGCTCTGCTGTGCTCCTGCCACCTTCCAGCGGATGATGGACACTGTGCTCACAGGTCTTAAGTGGCAGACATGCCTTGGTTATCTCGACGACGTGATAATTTTTTCACCGACGTTCACAGAACACCTGCGCCGCCTGAGAACTGTTCTCGAAGCTGTCCGGTCTGCCAACCTTTCTCTCAAGCCTCAAAAGTGCCACTTCGGGTTCACCGAATTGAAGTTTCTTGGGCACATCGTGAGTGCTGATGGCATCAGAGCTGACCCTGAGAAACTTGCTGCCGTTGCTGCCTTTCCCGTCCCCGCCCACAAAAAAGCAGTCCGATGGTTTTTGGGGCTGTGCTCCTATTATCGTCGCTTTATCAAACAGTTTGCACAGATGGCCAGCCCTCTGACTCTCCTAACTCGAGATGACGCATCATTTTCCTGGGGCGCCGAGCAGCAGATGGCTTTCGACGAGTTACGACGCCGGCTCCAGTCACCCCCGATCCTGGCACATTTCGACGATGATGCCGACACGGAGTTACACACGGATGCGAGCAACGTCGGCCTTGGTGCCGTTCTAGTTCAGCACCAATACGGGGTCGAGAAAGTAATTGCCTACGCCAGCCGTGCACTTTCCCGTGCTGAGTGTAACTATTCCACCACTGAAAAAAGAATGTTTGGCGGTAGTATGGGCCGCTGCCAAGTTCCGCCCGTACCTTTATGGCCGACCGTTTCGTGTCATCACTGACCATCACTCCTTGTGTTGGCTGAAAAACTTAAAGGACCCTTGTGGCCGCTTAGCACGTTGGGCATTGCGCCTGCAGTAGTTCGATTTCGATGTTATTTATAAGTCTGGCCGGAAGCACACCGATGCTGATAGCCTGTCCCGCGCGCCCGTCGGCCCTCCTTTGTCAGATGCCACCGACGACGATAGCTTCCTCGGAGCAGTCACTACGTCCGATCTCGCCTCCAAACAGCGTGCCGACGAGGAGCTGCGACTGATTATTGACCATCTTGAAGGTGGGCATCCTACAATACCCCGGTATCTTGCTCGGGGGTTGTCGTCGTATTGCCTCCGCAATGGGGTTCTTTATAAGAAGAATTCTACGTCGAGTGCGAAAACATACCTGCTAGTCATACCGGCTGATCTAAGGCACGAAATCCTCCTGGCCTGCCACGACGAACCAACTTCAGGGCATCTTGGCTTTACACGCACCCTAAACCGAGTCCGGCAGAACTATTACTGGTCACATCTTTCTCCGAGCGTTAGACGTTACGTACAGACTTGTCGACAATGCCAGCGGCGAAAAAACCCACGCTCAAGCCATCCGGTATGTTACAATCTATTGAACCACCCCTCACACCCTTCGAGCAAGTGGGCATGGACCTTTTAGGCCCATTTCCTTTATCCTCGAACGGACACAAGTGGATCGTAGTCGCCACAGACTACTTAACACGCTACGCGGAAACGAAGGCCCTTGCCCGAGGTACTGCCGGCGAAGTTGCTCGATTCTTTATGAACGACATTGTGCTCAGACACGGTGCACCGTCGACCATCATTACTGACCGAGGAAAGGCGTTTACAGCTCAGCTACTGCGGGACACCTTAACTCTCAGCCATACCGAGCATCGCGCAACAACAGCGTATCACCCACAGACAAATGGATTAACGGAACGACTAAACAAAACTTTGGCGGACATGATCTCAATGTACATCGACGTCGAACATAAAATGTGGGACGAGATCCTGCCGTATGTCACCTTCGCCAACAATACGGCGCCGCAGGAAACCACGAAGTTTACGCCGTTCCGTCTTGTATATGGCAGGGAGGCCCGCACGATGTTGGACGCGATGCTCCCGTGCGGAGAAGAAGCGGTCGAACCCGATGCCGCCCATTTCGCAGAACAGGCCGAGCAAGCCCGTCAGCTGGCCCGCCTGCACATCAAGGAGCAGCATGCCACCGACGCTCGCCACTATAACCTCCGGCGCAGGGATGTCCACTACGAACCAGGGGACCAAGTGTGGGTGTGGACCCCCGTGCGCCGCAAAGGCTTGAGCGAGAAACTACTCCACCGCTATTTCGGACCCTATAAAGTCCTGCGCCGCTTAAACAACGTTAATTACGAAGTCATTCCAGATGGAACTGTGACCGTCAGTGTTCGACGCCAGCGGCCTGAAATTGTGCATGCGGTGCGCTTAAAGCCATACTTTTCGGGCTACTGAGCGCTTCCTGCAAGTGAAACCTTGCGTTATTGTACAGTTCACCTAATTTTTTTTTCTTCCTCTCACCTTGTCATCGGGACGATGTTTTCTTTCACGGGGGGGGGGAATAATGCCACGTGCCAAGCGCCGCGCGACAGCCTTGTTTGGTGCCGACGACAACGAAGCGGTTGTTGTGGGCACGAGCGGCGCGCTGGTGCTTGTCTCTGTGACTCTGTGATCGGAACGGCAAGCCGACCTTATTCCAGTGCTGTGGCATGTTGCAAGTTGCGCGTCCGCGCCGTAAGTGTCGCCACGGTCGGAACGATTGCAGCGATCCTGGTATCTGGCAGCAAACGCGGCTGGAGTCAAGCCTAATAAAAAGTAAAATTTCTCGACCATAGTAGACAACACAAACATGCTTATGAATGAAAATATAACCAGTCGTAAGCATTAAAAATAGTATATCAAAGAAATAAATTGCGAAAATGACACAACGCGTCTGCGCCGCCAGTGCCGCCGCGGGCAACGCTGCAGCGCAGTGGCAGCAGACGACAGCGACCGGCGCAAGCATAGCGAAACTACGCGAGCGACTGCCGACGCGACGTGCGCACTGGACCAGCGTGATTACCGTCCTCAGCGTCATGTCGCATATGTATTGTTGCGCGAAGTGGTGCAGCACATCCGGCAAGAGTGGAGAACATCTCTTCAGATTACCTTCTGACCACAGGTATTTATGAATTCACTGACTATCGTATCCCTCTTTGCATAGCCGTTGGCGACCGTTGTGCCTTTGTTTTGACCGCCCTTGGTCGTTACCATTTGAAATTGCCGACGGAATAGAACTAGTTTTACCTGGCGCTGTTTACTGCAGTGGCTTTGGTTTTGCGAGATGAGTTTGATAAGTACGTTTAAGGACATTAAAGCAAAATTAAGGGAAGGTGCTGCAGTTTGAGATGGCCCAACAGCCGTTGCCTCTCGTAAGCGTGGGACCGTTAGTTACCTTGCTTGCTTGTTCGCATGTGTGTGTGTGTGTGTGTCTGACTCACTGACTTTTCTCGCTGCCTTTAAAAGCTTATTCCCCGCAGATTCCGGTGCCCTCAGAGTGTATTTTAAATATGAATATTCTAACTTCTGTGCCTATAGCGTCGTCAGCGGAGTAATTGTAATGCTCAGTTTGGCTGTTTCTTTACGGAGTTCAGCGCGCTTGAATATTATTTCTTGCGTGTTCGTGCATGGTTTCTGCAGCAGTGATGCACGTCACATAAATTATCGAGCTGTTCAGACTAACACCACTAGTGTTGGACACCGCGCTGAAAGTCCATTGCACGCCGTGAGCCGCATATAGAAAGTCCGCCGGTCTTGTTTTTCTTACTTTTACCGGAGCTTTTCCTCGCGATATCCGCGCTCAACCACCCATGTACTCCGTGGAAGCGTTTCTCGAAACTATTGCCTACCGTAGTGCTGCCGCTCCAGCATTGTAAATTTCGCTCCACACTCCACCCCGGCTGTCCTCTACGCTGCTCGCTCGCGGGGCGCACGACTGACCTTGGAGGGCTCTGAACTCTCCGCATTATTCCCATCTCCTCACATATGTCTCTTATCTCGCGCCTTGTCCTTGACAGCTTTTGGGAAGCTCGCAAATAGTTTCGCCTAGTACGCCGGAAACGCTCGTTTCCGGCGGGTGGGTGAGGGGAAGGCGAAGGTCGCTTTCTTCTTGTCTGTGTCTTTTTTGGGACATTTCCCTTGCTTAAGCACTTTTTTCCCCTTCTTCTGGACCCATGCTATTTGCCTGCACCTTCAGTTTCTTGAAAGAGCAGTGTTTCCTGTTGATGTTCTGCTCACATCCCTTTCACACTTCCCATTTGATCACAGTGAAAGCAAAAGATGAAAAACTGTGCCTACTGGTTCATTTACCTGCTGTTCTTAATCCAGACTTCAAATTTGTGGGCAAGCAGCTGTCTGCCATAGCATAGCTACATTGGCACTTGTGTTTAATGGAGGAATTAGAAAAGAACGAATCATGGGTGGTGGTTAGTATGCAGTTACCTAGAGAAAAGTGTGAGTGGAATAATTGCTATGATCAGATAGAGCTTAAGTCTGCAGTGAAGCTCTGTCCCCATTTCTATCTGCTGCACAAAATTATGCCGCACCCAAAAAGCAGTTGGAACAAAGAACTAGTTATTGTTACCTAAACCAAAAGCAGATCACAAAAGAAAACATAAGCTCAAGAATTTTAAAGGTTCTGGCTTGTCGATCATAGCCAGACATTAAAAAGGTGATTTCATTCATCGTTTCGATTGGCCAGCATAGCAATAGACTAGCAGGCTGTGGCACATTGTTACAAACTGCTGTCTTATTTTGCTTGCATCCTGCCACAGTTGTTTTCACGCATATATGTTATATAATGTTCGTACCCCTTTGCTGTGTAAGGAGATGCTAATAAGCATTCCTGAAGTGAGGTATGCAAACCTTTAAAATGTATGAAATCATGTTATTTGGCTGTTTTTCAGATTCTCCATTTGGCTGAAATATGCCAATAGGCTTGAACTCCTGGAGACACCAAGGGAAAAGGTCTACAAAACATACAGGCTCTGCTCAAAGCACTTCACGAGGGATTGCTTCACTAGTGATGCCTGCACAAGGCTCACGCATGAAGCAGTCCCTTCCGTGAAGGTGCATGAGCCTCGTCTGAGAGCCTTGGTGCACCCGGGTAAGCAAAATTCCTCTCCCAGTAAATTCTTCCCAAGCTTGATCCCTCAGTGTATCCTGTGGCTTTTTTGTTGCAGATTTCTATGAAGGAGGTGCGGCACAAGGTGAGGGCACTATTTTCAGAAAAACCCATCCTGTAAATGTAAGACCAAAGGGAACAATTGCATTCATAGAGGCTAACTGCAAACATCACTTCCCGGGCACAAAACTTTCCTGCTTCAATGTCATGTGGCCATTGTTTCAGTTGCATCAGACTGCAGTTGTGTACCATGTTGTAGCTTAAATTTCTCTTAACCATATTAACAATCAGATGCTGGATAGTGCACTCCAGCAGCAGTGAGGAAAATAATTTTTACAACTCTATGTTTAGTATTCTTGTCATTATTACTTACTGTTCGCTGCGGTGAATAGAGGGCAGACTGCGCGAATTCACTCCAAAATAGCACACAGGGTCAAGAAAGAACACACACACGCACAAACTGCCAGCAGCTTATTGTGACACACGAGGCGGTAATTATACATGAAGTGGCCGCATATTGTGCAAGCATGGAGGGTAAACATTTTACCGGTTTCTAAGGTAAAAATGGTTCTTTGAGGAGCAACCCGCCAGGATATTTAGCGATGCACATGTCACTTAGGCTATCTGATTTCTTCCTGAATGATTTCGGGAATAAGTTTGCAAGCATTAATAGTGGTGACATTGCACGCTTCATAGATAGGTTTGCAGTTTGATTTGTATTTCCTACAATGCACATCAAGTGAATTTATGGCCTCGTGGTTCACAGTAAAGTGTTCGTTTGTGTGTTTTCATTCTTCTTCCTGTGTGCTGCTGTGCTATTTTGTATGTCGCGGTATATTGATCGCACAAATTTTTCCTTTTTAATCGTAACTGCCTACAAACTCACAAAAACGATTTAAGCCCAATTTAAGATCACACTAACTCCCAGCAAGAGAAACCGTTCCAAATAGAACATCAAGGCCATACTGTGCACTGAGCAGAAGGTGCTGCTATGCAGAGCTTGATTGGCTATCTTTTTTTCCTTGTTCGCATAGGCATTGAATCCGCTTCACCACTACAGTCCACTGCTGCACCAGTGGAAGTCATGCTTGGTCACGGTAAGTCTTCCTGCAATCTTGCATAGGAAAACATTCCTAATGTCTCACTACACCAGTTGGTTTGTTTTCCTTGGGAGTAACTAAGTGGTACCTATATTTCAGACTACTTGCCGTTGCCATCAACACTTGGGCTAAGCACAATTGCTGGTGCAGATTCTGCTGTCCATGACACAGGTAGGTGCACTAAGTCAGGATCTGTTTTACATTACAGCTTGAAATGAAGAACTTTTCATTTGGTTCAGGCTAACCCTGTAATGCAGTATTACTTATGCTGAGGGCTCTGTCATAGCACAAAAAAATAAACATATGTAATTACTTTGCTGGCTGATTTCTTTAGATTGGGAGTGTCTAAGCGGTCGTTTAATTGCAGACGACCCACACTCTTCACGTGCCCCGCAGCTCACTGATGTGCAGACTACGCCCCCTCCCCCAGCTGACGAAGAAGGTAGGTGCAATGCACTAATAGTGCAGTGATAATCTATGAAAATTCAACAATAGACTGCAGCACTATTGCTGCAGATTTGCACGTAATAAATTAACCCTCTGCAATAGCAGCAGTGTGCAATTATGTCGTGGTGTGCAATAATTAGGTGCACGTCGGCACATCTTACTGTATCACTACTTCGGATGCCAGACATTTGTTTCAGAAGAGAAGAAACAAGTGTTAACTTTATGCTCACCAACTAGTATTTCATATATTTTTCTGTGTGCATATGTATGAATGCATTGTTTACGTGGTGGACCCCTGTGCTATCTGTACAGAATTATATTTACAGGTAATTTTTCATTCAGCTCAATGAAAACATTGGATAGCCTTCTCAGGTACTTGTTCTTAAAATTGCTTCACTAGCCTGTTGCTTACCATTCACATACACGCTGCGTAGCCAGGCTAAAAATGTGCACCTGAGAATTAAAATACTTGGTTGAAGCCTCCCACAGTGTGTTTATTTATTTGACAGGTGCTGCCCAAAGCACACCCATCAGAGTGATTGCATCAGCATCATGGGACTCACCTGATTATGGTAAGTACTCAAGAAAACATTAGAATTTATTGCAAACTACAACCTTCCACTTCAATGAAAAAGTATGCATCGGTAACCTTGATATATTCATGATGGGTATCGGCAGGCCCGTAACAGCGTGTAGGTATCGCTTTACTGCACATAAATATTTCTGGTTTTTTCCATTTGCTTAACTCAAGCTTGTCATGAAAAATTGCTCTGAATATTAAGCAGGCAAAACACATGGATAACAATGAGATCCATTAACTATTACCCTGTCTGTATTACGAGCAACTAGTTTCCATTTAAGCGAGGCGTAAAGTTGGTCGCCAGAAAAAACTGTCCCTATCAGCGAGGATCATATTAACGGGGCACGACTGTATTCATCATTTCACACAAAAACATTGCCCTGCAAGTTTGGCAACCTGTAGCCCTGTGACTGCACCCTAATCTTGATTTTGTGAGGGATGTAGATGTAGGTCTCGCTCTGAGGCAAACATAAATATGCTTTTTTTATATATTTTTTGCAGCTGAAGCTGGTCCTAGTGGCCTCAGCGGTGCCAAAGAGAGTGTCAGACAGCCAGTGATGACACCAGCATCAGGAACGCCCAAGAGTCGGCGGAGGAAGGGCGCAGTTGTGTACACCCCTCGCACCAAAAAGCGCTTCGAGAAGTTGCATTCTCGAAGCGACAGGTACCGAAAGGCACTGAGTCGGATTAGGAAAAGGCACGACACAAGGCGAGTAACGCAGCAGGAGGCTCTCAACAAGCTTGAACCGCATTTGCCACAAGACCTTTTTGAATTGGTTAAAGCTCAAATCAGGCTCTGCTCATTTCCGAAATCCAAAAAGCACTGGTCAAAACAAATTAAACAATTCGCTCTCAATTTGTTCTTTCACTCTCCAAAAGCTTATCGCTTCCTCAGAGAAAAGCTCCATTTGCCACATGTGAGGACGCTAAGGCGCTGGCTGGCAGACATCCCAATGACACCTGGTATCATTCCAGGTGCCATGGATGCAATAGAATCAATTACAAAAGATTGGCCACTACAAGACAAAGCATGCTGTCTTTTATTCGATGAAATATCCTTGAAAAAAATTTGATGTATGATCAATCAAAAGATATTGTAATTGGCTTCACAGCTGATGGGAATACTAGGACTTCTCGTGTGGCAAACATAGCCCTTGTTATGGCGGTGTCTGGCATATCAAGAAGTTGGATGCAGCCAGTAGCCTTTGCAGCGTCCCACAATGCAACTTCAGTTCTTGCAATGCGCAAGCTGCTATTAGATTTAATTCAGCAGCTTCAAACCAAAGGTCTTCTGGTGAAAGCGGTCATTTGTGATCAAGGGTCGAACAATGTGAGTCTGTCAAGAATGCTCATCCATTCTATCCATGAACCATATTTTGTTGTCAACAACCGCAAAATATACTTCATGTTTGACACCCCACACCTAATCAAATGCACAAGAAATAATTTGCGACGACATAAGCTCACCATTGGCTCTGAGGTTGTTGACTGGACACACATCGAAACCCTTTACAAAAAAACTCGTCACATTGATCGGGCCTCCAAAACACCAGTTGAGCATCTCAAAAGCAGATTGGCAAAAAAACTAAAAGAGCAACACATCTACAGGATGCCCTTTGCTGACATGAGAGTGAAGTACGCCACACAAGTGTTCAGCGAATCCGTATCTGTGGCACTCCTCACTCTCATTGCCATTCAAGAGCTTCCTGTTGATGCAAAATTTACAGCAGAGTTCACGGAAAGGATGGATAAGCTTTTTGACTGCCTGAACAGTTCGGCCCTGAAAAAGCAGGACGACAAGTTGCGGTACGCAATGACAGAAGGCTCGGAACATCATGTCTTCCTTGAGTCGTGCATAGATTGGATCGCCCAATGGCATTTTGGTGGTCCTCTGGACAAGCAACCACACACCATCAAAGGTTGGCAGATTACAATCAAAGCCTTACTTCTGCTGTGGACAGATCTAAAGGCAGATTTCGATTACACTCATCTTTTCACTCGTCGGTTGCAGCAGGATCCGTTGGAAAATTTTTTTGCAATAGTTCGTCAAAAACATGGCTGCAATGAGACACCTAATGTGTACCAATTCGTGGCTGCTGTAAAACATATTTGGATTGGCCAACTTTTCAAACTTTCGCAAGGAAACTGCGAAGTGACAACACATGCGTTCCTCACCAACTTGGAGAGTGTTTCTGCAGTATTGTCACCAAGCAGCACTCCAAGCACAAGCCACAGCAGGCAGCAAGGCTCAGGTTCATCTGACTTGCAGGCGTCTTCACAAGATGCCCCTGACATAGTATACGAAAATGTTGTGTACCATGTTGCTGGCACTCTTGTGAAGAGCTTTCTTGACCAGAGAACCACAGAATGCACATGTGAGGGAACACTCCTTGCAGCAGACGGTGGCTCTCTCCATGGACGACACCAATTCTTTGCACTACTCAAGGAGAATGGTGTTCCCGAGCACCTTTTCCAGTCAATTGCCGCAACTTCTGAGGCATGTCTAAATTATATAAAGAAATTGGATTCGGCCTTCAGAAAAGAAATCTCTTGCTGTGCTCATTTGTCCAATGTGTCCAGGAATCTTGTTGAGAGGATGCCTAACCAGCAAGCTGTTTTCTGTTCATTAGGCTGCAAAATTAAATTCCTTAAATTATTCTGCCGCACAAGGCTGCATTGGCACCTTTCCTTTTTAAACAGGAGCATGACGTCAAAAACAAAACAGAGTGCTCCCGCCAGAAAGAGGCGCAAATTAGCCGGCTAAATTCATGAGGCACTGTGTTAGGATATTATTGTATTTGGATTTTTAATGCTGCCTACTTACTACACATGTGCTCTCTCTTTAACTTTTTGTTGTACTATTTATTTTTTATGTATATAAGTATTTATGTACCTGTTTATCCGTAATTCTGCTCCGATTGCACATATACTGTACTGACTGCTTTTGCTCCTGCTGCGTTACTTCTTTTACAAAGTACAAGTTTGCCTTCTAGAAGCCTTGTGTGCCTTGTTAGTATGAGCATTGCTATGACCATTGGTTCTCAAATTAATATTGCTGAATGCTAACAACTTACAAGAGGTGCTAGGGAAACCGTTTTGTTTTGGCTTCTCTTTCTTCCTGCGTGACAAGTATACAGGCTCAGTGCCCTTCAACGAATGCCAGAATTCAGTTAATGACTGGCTGTATGCTAACCATAGTTCTTATGATCAGTAACAGTGCCATTTGTGCAAAAAGTAAATTTGTGAAGCACACCATAATGTTGAAGCATACATCGATTCAGGTGCTCGCAAAAACCAAAAAGTGCTCTGCCGAACCCAGGAGTTCTTGTGGTATATAACTTGGCAACCTCTGGTCATGGCTTGCCCTCTGTTATGCTGCTGGGAAAATTGGTGATAGCTACAGTTCATTTCATACATAAGGTACAACACAGTGAAATGTACGAAAGTAATCAGCAAGAAAAAATGAAGGGAGGTATGTTATTCCGTGCTTGTTTTGTGGCCGAGTGGTCTGAGGACTGACAAAGCAACAGCGTGTCGTCAGCAATAACAGTGCATTTAATCAAGCTCATGACAAATGCGTCATGTAGTAAGCCTGTAGGCAAAGCATTCACCATGTTTCGCTCACCACAAGGAACGCACTACTTTTTGGTCATGGATGCAGGCAGCGCAAACAAGAGCGCTAGCTTTGACAGCATTGCACCTGATGTATGAAACAGAGAGCAGAACCCACAGGCAGCAAACGCGGACTGGCTCAGGTGCTCGGCTCTGTAACATTTAAGAGGGGTGTACGCATAAGATGAAAAATGTTTGACATGTTTGCTGGTGTCCAATACAAGCGTGCTCGAAATATGCTGCGGTGCTATTTGTAGTTGCTTTTTTTTTCCTTCTGGAAGTTGTAGCGTTTGGGGGTTTCACCTTTTGGAGCAACACATGGGTCATGAGGGGCACAATAGCAGCGGCCGGCGCATTACGCTGAACTGTGTGGCGTCCATAAGCGTTTGCAGATACTGTACAGTACACGGACCACTTGCAATTTACCATTCAGTAATATAATAACTGGACATTGTGGTAGATGCAGTATAACGCCACATAGAGAAACATTACTGGCCTGTTACGAACCCTGTGCGTTTTCATTTCTCAGATGAGTTATTTATACGCACGCATATTTTGTTACACCCCAATGTGTCATCGCAAGCTGAATTAATGACCTCCAATTACTGTTCGTCACCAGCCACGGCCACAACTGTTCAGAGAATTTTCATACAGTCGCTTCTCCACACAATTCTCGGCCTGCCCTGGTTGCATCTTCCTCCCCTTGGTATCTACAAAACAAAGAAACCAAAATAGGGCATGGCAGACGAGCTGTGTCCTAAAGCATGCAAGCCTGTAACTCATCTGCCAAGAGCTAAACGTGCCCAAGGTTACCTAAGTTCTTTTCATGGCATCTGTTTACTAAGTTATAGCACTGCAGCATATTATGTTGTCCTTAGTCTGATGCAACGAGTGAAAGGCTGAAACTTTTCGCTGCCCTTCTCTGTATGTGTGTATGCATAGCCACAGACAGATACATTTCAATACATCTCGGATGTTGTACTTCACTGCTGTTCATCTGAACCTGCACAAAAGCATATGCTACATGAATGTAGCACATGCTTATATGTACCGGACCTACCTTGATAGTACCTTACCTCTTTGTACCCTGTATATATTCTCTGTGCACTCGCTCATGTGTTCTAGGTTTCCATAATGGAATTTATTAATTTTGATTTTTAGAACGATTGTCACTGATATTGCAATGCCCAAGATGCCTAAAATCACTTTTGTACATCGATTGTCACTACTGATGTTTCCTTTAATAAACTGTTCTTTGGAGAAAACTATTTACGTTTTTGGTACTCGAGCGAGCGCCCTAAGCAGCTGCTAATCAGCCGCGCTGGCCGCGCCGCTCGCCACCATGCACCGTGCTGCCTCAACAGACACATCGAAATGCAAAAGCGGGTAAGCAGATGTCGTAAGTACTTAGGAAATCAAGCGGGAATGCAGCGCGGGAGCAGCAAGTCACCAGTATTTACGAAGCTTGCATCGAGCTAGCGGCAGCCAGCACCACGAACGCGCGAGCAACCGCCCGCAACCAGCCGGGTAAACAAACGCCGCCATATTGGATTTTTCTGGATTGGCTTGGCTGAGCTTGTTTCAAAAAGTTTTGAGCAATTTATGCCTTTACCGCCAACTCCCAGGCACCGCCACCGTCGCATTTCAAAATCGTCCCCATTGGCTCTACGGGAATGTCACACCCTTGCTTATTCTCTGGTCCTCGGCAACGTGTACCTTCCCTGTGACTTCAGTCGTGACAATATGATTTAAGGAGTGTACTAGGAATACCGCGAAAACCATAATGGTCTAATTTGGTAGACAGGATTGTATGGTCGATTCTATCAAACGCTTCTGAGAAATCAATAAAAACACCCAAAGTATATTTTCCTCAAAACCTTTAAGCAATAATTCTTTCTGCGTTAAGAGGGCCAACTCTGTAGATCTACCTTTACGAAATCGAAATTGCTGCTCCGATAAAATCATATACTTGTCACAGAAAGACATTTTTCTCTTGCATATAATCTTTTCTAATCCTTTGGAAAAAATGGGTAGCACAGAGATTGGCCGATAGTTCGATAAATTGTTTTTGTCACCAGATTTATGTATAACACTTACTCTGGAAAACTGCGTGCTTTCTGGGAAAGTACCTGCTTGTAAGCAAGCATTAAAGATAAAACAAAGTTGGGGTACTAGAAGGTCGAGGACATATTTTACAGGTTTGATTTCTAAGTCATCAATGTCTCTGGCCTTGTTCTTTAGAGGCAGTGCAAACAGATCACCTTCACTGCCCACTGCACGAGAGCAGTACGCTATCGCCGCAGCCTATCACGCATTGTGTTAAACTGCAGCACCCTCTCGCACTGTGCATTGCACGTAGTTGTCTTCATCAATTTTTACCTGCGCGCAAAAGTCGCAAAAGGAAATTAAAAAAAACGTGCATAACTGGCTCCCCAGACACCTCAATCACGCTTTGAGCTACATGACTGGCAGTAGTGACAGAAAGGTGTGCACCGCTTGCATTGCGTTAACAATATTTTGGAAGAAACGTCGCACTGAAGCAATAGGCCTCCGGAGTTCATTGAGTTCAATGGCGTTGTATTAAAGTTTTAGGCCCTGCTGATTTTGAGGAAAGGAAAAGCGCATAACTGGTTTCCTCGACACCTCTATTAGGCTTTGAGCTACATGGCTGGCAGTATTGACAGAAAGGTTTGCACCGCTTGCATTGAGTTGACAATGTTTTGGAAGAAACGTCGCACTGGAGCAACAGGCCGCCGGCGTTCATTGGGTTCAATGGCGTTGCATTAAAGTTTTAGGCTTTGTTCATTTTGAGGAAAGGAAAAGCTCGTAACTGGCTTCCTCGACACTTCAATCACGCTTCGAGCTACATGGCTGGCAGTAGTGACAGAAAGGTGTGCACCGCTTGCGTGGCGTTGACAATGTTATGGAAGAAACGTCGCACTGAAGCCATAGGCCACCGGCGTTCAGTAGGTTCAATGGCGTTGCATTAAAGACTACTGTGCAGTCGGCAGCTACCCTCACCTAAACACATGCGCGGAATATCGGACTCTCATGCTCTCCGGAGAAGTCGGAGCTCCTCATAGACCGCCCCACAACCCGAAACTGCCCCGCAGCCCCGATAATCGTGACACTGGAAAACCGGTACATCCCGGAGGTACACACTCTCCGGGTACAGGGCCGAGTTTCTGGACACTACTGGGGCACGAAGGAGCACGACATATGTCGTCTCATTAATGCCTTCGTCCTCAGCCGCTTTCTCTTCACGCTCTCCTACCTGAAGCTCCAGGGCACAGAAATCTCCACCCTAGATGCTACGATTCGAACAGAACTTAAGACAGCACTACACCTACCCCTGAATACCTCGACCGAAAAACTCCTCCAGCTAGGCCTACACAACACGATAGGTGAGCTTATCGTGGCCCACTGACAGACACAATACCAACGTCTCGCGAGAACCGCCACCAGCAGACACACCCTACACACCCTCGGTATCAGGGTACCAGCCACGGATCCCACACAGCTCCAGGTCCCCCATCACATTCACCACGAACTACTTATTAAACCTCTCCCCAAAAAGATACACCCCACCTACCACGAACTCTGCCGCAGAGCTCGCGCACGGACGCTTCATAAACACTATGGCATGGAACCGGATGCCGTGCGGGTGGATGTCGCATGCACAGGCGAGGACGCGGTTGTAGCCATCACGAAGCCCTCCCTACAATCAATTGCCACCCTTCACATATCCCCCACTGCCACTTCAGAGGAGGCTGAAGAGGCCGCAATTGCCCTAGCCATTACGCCCATCGACGCCCGGTATATATATTTTCACAAATGGGTTGCAGAATCAAAAAGGTTAGACACAGGCCGCAAGGAATCAAGCAGTTTCCCAGCTTTAAAGAGCACGCGCGTCTGACTTCTTTGTCCTCAAGGCGCCGTCCGGGGACACCTGGCGGCATTATTCCCCTCCCCATCCAAAAAAATGAAGGAAAAATATGGGCGCGCTTGGAGTGAACGAGGTGCCCGTTACTGCGTAGAGTACGGCTTCATACGCATTATGTGCACGACCTCAGGCTGCGGTCGACAGCGGTAACTGGGCAAAGTGCCATCGGGGAGGACTCCGTGATGGAATCCGTGATGGAGAGGAATCCGTGATGCGGCGCAGCACTATGTAGGGTCCAAAGTAATGGCTCAGGAGCTTCTCCGACAGGCCGGGGCGACGTACTGGGGTCCATACCCAAACTTTGTCGTCGGAGTGGTACTCGACGTGGCGATGTCGTTGTTTATACCGTTCTGCACCCGTTTCCTGCACCCGGCGGATGTGCATACGTGCCAATTGGCGGGCTTACTCTGCGTTCCGGGTAAATTCCTCGCCGTCTGGCGTGAGTGCCTGGTCGTCAGGGGGCAAAGAAGCATGGCGGCGAGCATCGTTTGGACATCACGCCTGTATACGAGGCGAAACGGTGTAAATCGAGTTGTTTCCTGAATTGCCGCATTGTAGGCAAATGTCACATATGGGTGGATCTCTTATGCTGTACGTCGAGGTACATTGCGGAGCATGTCTGCTAAGGTTTTGTTGAGGCGCTCCGTGAGCCCGTGTGACTGCGGGTGGTATGCAATAGTCTTGCGGTGGTTCGTGTGGCTAAGCTGGAACACCTCGTGCATGAGCTGCGCTGTAAACGCGGTGCCCCTATCGGTGATGACGGAGGACGAGGCGCCATGTCGTAAAACAATATGGTGTATAAAGAAGCGCTTGATTTCAGAGGATGTACTGCGCGGCCCGCGTGGGTTTCCGCTTAGCGCGTCAAATAATCCGTCGCCACTATAATCTTCACTTATTGCCAGAAGACGACTCAGGGAATGGGCACAGATCAATGCCGACTTGGTCAAAAGGTGTGCGAGGTGGCGCAATTGGTTAGAGCAAACCTGCGGGTTTGAATGGTGACGACTTACCCCGCTGGTACTCACGGCAACCTCTGACGTAGCTGTATACAGTCTTTGCAAGTTTAGGCCAATAATAGCCCTGACGCACTCGAGCGAACGTGCGTGAAAATCCCAAGAGGCCAGAGGTGGGCTCATCACGACACGCCCAAAGGCTGTCGTCGCGGAGGTCTGACGGCCCGACTAGGAGGTAGGACCGGCCACCGTTGCTGGAGTTTTTCTTGAACAGTACGCCATTGCGAAAGCAAAAAGCGAACAAGTGTCGAGAAAAGTGTCGAGGTACGTTGGAAGCATGGCACTCCAGGCGATCCATGACAGACCGCAGGTCAGCGTCAGCACGCTGCTTTGCCACAAAGTCCGAACTGCTGATCACATCTAGGAAACGATTGTCATCCTATGCGCTGTCATCAGCTTGCTCGACGGGTGCGCGTGAGACCATGTCGGCGTCTTCGTGTTTACGTCCGGACTTATAGGCCATTGTGTAATCAAATTCTTGAAGGCGAAGGCTCCAGCGGGCTAGGCGGCCTGATGGCTCCCGGAGATTGGTAACCCAGCACAAGGAATGGTGGTCGGTGGCCACTTTAAAATGACAACAATAGATTAAAGGCGGAAATTTCATCGTGCCCCATACGACAACGAGGCACTCCTTTTCCTAGTTAGAGTAGTTTAGTTCGGTGAGCGAGAGGGTGCAACTCGCGTACGTGATCACACGTTCCACGCCTTGATGCTGAACGAGGACGGCACCAAGCCCGATGTTGCTAGCGTCGGTGTGTATCTCGGTGGCATCCTCCTCATCGAAGTGAGCCACCAGAGGGATATTGTGCAGCCATTGGCGCAGCTTTTATTTATTTATTCAAGTTACTCACAGGCTCCTTTACATTGGAGCATTGTGTGAGTGGGGCAGTACATAGAAGTTAGAGAACAGCGCAAAAAAAAAACACAAAATAAGGACAGAAAATAAGGACAGAAGAAAAACTTTATACAAAAGTTAGCAAGAGGCACTCAGAAGAATACAAATAAAGTAATACAACACACAATAATTACGTGTTTCAAAATGTGGCAACATGGAAATGGAACACGATTTGACAGAGAGGCTAAAAAGTGCCCAAGTTAGTTCACTCTAAGCAGCAATAAAACATTTTTCGCAAGAATACACAGAACTGAGACAACTAGGCGAAGATTGCGGTTATTTTATCACGAAATGTAGCAGGATTTTTGGTATTAGTAGCATCGTCAGGAAGGCTGTTCCAATAGTTTATGGCACGTGGGAGAGCAGACATGTTGAATGCTTTTGTATGACCAAAAATACGCGTAAAGCTGCTATGATTATGGAGGCGATGAGATGTGCGACATGGCCGTGACAAAGGTAATGTGTGACTGTGAAGACTGAAAATCATTTTATGAAATAAGCAAAGAAGGGCTACGGTACGACGTGATTCTAAAGACTCAAGTGATAGCGATAACTTGATCTTAGTGACGCTGGAATGCCGGTTATAATCACGAGCGATGAAGCGTGCAGCACGGTTCTGTATAGATTCGAGATTACGTGTTAGATACGCTTGGTGAGGTGACCGGATGGGTGATGCAAATTCTAGTTGTGGGCGGACAAACGTCTGGTAGGCTAGTTTTCGAGTGTCAGATGGTGCACCATAAAGATTACGCTTTAAGTATCCAAGGGTTCGTGAAGCCTTAGCTGTAATTTTATTAATGTGTGTCGACCAGGAAATGTTTCGATTTAGGTGAATGCCGAGATATTTATATGAGGACGCTGTTGTCACATGATTACTGCTGAGCGAGTAGGTGAAAGAAGAGTTTGAAAGTTTACGGCTGAAAGTCCTTAATTTACACTTATCAGTGTTGACCGGCATTAGCCACTTGGAACACCAGTTTGTTATATGGTCTAGATCTTTCTGTAAAGCGATATGATCGGTTTGATTAGAAATTCTGCGGTAAATAATACAGTCGTCAGCAAACAAACGGATGTTAGAGGTAATGTCGGTTGGCAGATCGTTAATATATATTAAAAATAGTAACGGGCCCAGGACACTGCCCTGGGGAACACCGGACGATACTTCAGAGAGAGAGGATGAACAATTATTTATACTGGTAAATTGTTTGCGAAATGAGAGAAAATTTCTAATCCATGATAGCGTTAATGAGTCGATATTTAAAGCAGAGAATTTGGCAATTAAACGACAATGTGCTACCCGATCAAAAGCCTTAGAAAAGTCGATGAAAATGCAATCAGTCTGTTGGTTATCATTCATGTTAGTCAGAACTTCGTGCGTAAATTCCATGAGTTGAGTATCGCATGACAGTCCTTTTCTAAAACCGTGCTGATGAGAGTAAAAAAAGCAGCCTGTTGCTCGGCAGTCCAGACGAACGGTGTATCGTCACGTGTTATACGGGTGAGGGGTTCAGAGGTCTTGGGGAAATCGGCGATAAGACGTCGGTATTAGGCGCACAACCTAGAAGCGCTTGATCGTTTTGTTTGTAGTAGGACGGGGAAACTTGGCACTTTTCTCGGGATCGGGTCGTATGTAATCGGCGCTTACATGGCCGAGATACTTGAGCTCTTTGTAGCCAAAGTGGCGTTTCTCGGGTTTAAGTGTCAAGTCGGCAAACCGCAGGGCATCCAACACGGTCCGCAGGCGTTCAAGGTGTTGCTCTAAGGTTTCTGACAACTGCACCGCGACATCAAGGTAAACTAAACAGGTTTTCCATTTGAGGCCAGGCAGGACAGTACCAATCATGCGCTGAAACGTCGCCGGCGCAGAGCGAAGGCCGAAGGGCGACACCTTAAATTCATATAGGCCGTCGGGTGTGATGAATGCCATTTTTTCGCGGTCACGTTCATGAACCTCAATCTGCCAATATCCGGTCTTCAGGTCAATCGACGAATAATACTTGGCGCGATGAAGTCTCTCGAGCGAGTCGTCGAGGCGGGGCAGCGTATAGACGTCCTTTTTCGTTATGGCATTCAGCTTACGGTGATCCACGCCAAAGCGCAGTGTCCCATTCTTCTTAACAAGCACGACGGACGGCGACCATGGGCTCTATGTCGAGGGATGAATAATGCCGTCTGTTAGCATCTCCTTCACATACGTTTGGATAGCGTCGCGTTCCTTCGGGGAAATGCGGTACGGCTGCTGTCGTATGGGGCGAGCGTCATCGGAAGTGATGATCAGGTGCTTCGTGATCGTCGTTTGCCGCATTTTCGAGGAGGATGCGAAGCAGGTTTTGTACTGGAGCAGTAGGGCGCGCAGGTCGCGCTGTTGAGTCGCTGAGAGCCCGGAGCTAATATCGATGCGATCCAGGGACGTGTCCGTATGGTCAATGGCCTCGGACACAAAGCACTCAGTAACATCGGCCAATTGGTCGGCCCATGCGACGGCAGTAGCTCGGTAAAGGTGACGATGTTCGCTCGCAAAATTAGTAATGACGAGTTCCGACCGACCGTTACGGAGGTGGACAACACTTCGCGCCGCGCAAATGCCATCTGTTCGCAGCAAGGAAAGGTTGCCCTTGGCGACTGCAGTTCCATCACGCAGCCCATCATCGTTTTCGACGCTTGCAAAAACACTGGAGTGCGGCGGGATCAATACACTTTCAGTGAAAATACGCAGGGCGGAGCTGCGTTGCCGAACGTCGGGGATGTTGTCGGTTTTAGCTGTCGAAAACGTAACGGTTCTGTTCTGTAGGTCAATAACAGCACCATTCTCACGGAGAAAATCTACGCCAAAAATCAGGTCACGAGAACAGTCGCGGAGCACCAGGCAGCTTGCTATGTACGTCGAGTCGCTGATCTGGACCCTAGCCGTGCACTGCCACAGCGGAGTGATGATATGCCCCCGCCCTCCCCCAGCCGTCCGGATCTGCATGCCAGAGCAAGGAGTTGTAACTTTCTATAGAAGCGCTGCCAATTTGCCACTGATAATTGAAAACTCCGCTCCTGTGTCCACCAACGCGCTAATTCGGTGACCATCGAAAAGCACGTTTATGTCGAGGGAGAAGCGGTCCTTTAGTTAAGCTGTTGTCGTCGACGTCGTCAAAGCTCTATAATCGGATGTGTGCGTCGTCTGGATTGCCAGGGGGTCTTTACTGCGTCGATATCCAGCGACCACGCCCCCGGAGGTCGCTGTCTTGTTTTCCCGGCGAGGGCTGGGCGAGCGGTCCGCCGTCACTCGGGAGGAGTTCTGCGCATTCAGTGAAAACGATGGACGGCGAGGTGACGGTCATCAGGACTGACGGCACGCCATGGACCACTGAGGTTGCTGGGTCAGGTACTCTTCAATCTCACGGGACCGTTGACCAAGGCGGGGTCTTGGCGCATCGAAGGAAACACCCTGCAGGCCAAGTTCTCGATATGGGCACCGGCGGAACAGATGATGGGGCTTCCCATATTGAAAGCACAAACGCCGGCGGTCAGGGCCGCGCCAGACGTCCGCTCTGCGCAGTAATTGTCGATCACTCGGGATGCGGTGCTGCCCTGGCTGCACGGAGGGTAGCAAGACGTCGTGATGGTTGGGAAAAACTGAAGCTGGACTAGGGGCAGGGCGTTGCAGCGCGTCAGCGCAGGTCCGGCGGCAGTAGTCTGTCTGGTTAGGCGGTGAAATTGCCGGTGGATTTGGGGCAGAGCGCCTCAGAGCTTCAGCGTATGTCGGGCGGCAGTAGTCTGTCTGCGTAGGCTGTGGTTCGGCGTGTAGTAAAGGAGGCCTGATAGCTTGCTGCACCTCTTCGCGGATAACGCTCATAAGGGAGCTGGCCGCTGGCTGCGACAAACGACAAATCTTCTCTCGCTCCTCACGGACAACAGCGCGGATCATGTCGCGGAGAAAGTAGGTATTGCTGTTGAAAACCGGGAGGGACTCCGTTACAGAAGCAGCAAGTACTGGCCGGTCGTACGCAGTGGAACGCACCAGGAGGACCTGCTTCATCGTGACTGCTCCGCTAGAAACTCGGCAACAGTGCTGGGGGGCTACGCACTAGGCCGGCGCAAAGATGTTCTTCAACACCGCGCATTAGGTGGCGCAGCTTTTTGGCTTCCGACAAGGCTGGGTCAGCACATCGGAAGAGCCGCGTCATGTCTTCGACGTATATGGTAACCGTATCTTTGGCCATTTGCATACGGGAATGCAAGGCTCGTTCAGCTCACTCCCGACGATCAGCGCTGACATACGCGGCGAGCAATTGACGTCGGAACTCAGGCCATGATATAATAGTGTCCTCACGGTTATCGTACCACGTATTAGCACCGTCCTCCAAGCAGCAGAAAATGTTCCTCAGCTTGGCGGAGTCATCCCATTGGTTAAATGCCGTAACACGTTCAAACTAGAGGATCCATTCTTCCATGACCTCCAGTTGAGTCCCGTGAAAGGAATTTGGTAGCCGTGGGTTCTGGAGGGTGTAGTACGCGGCGCCTTGCATGCCGGTTGAGCGGTAGGCGCCGAGGAAGAAGTCGAATGGCATGAGCACAGGAGGCAGCCCGCCAGGCGACGAGGTTGTCTCCAATACCCCATGCTGAGGGGGCAGTCCAAGATTTCGGCTGCTGACCCGGTGCACTGGCGTGTCGACAGGGAGAGGTCTAGGGTCCTCGGTGTTCGGAGTGGTGTGCCACATATACCAAAGCGATTTACCCAGCATCTCCACCAAGAAATATGAAAAATTGGTGTCAGAATCAAAAAGGCCAGACGCAGGCCGCAAGGAATCAAGCAGTGTCCCAGCTGCAAAGAACACGCGCGTCTCACTTCTTTGTCCTCAAGGCGCCGCTCGGGGACAAGGTGGCCGCTATATACTATCGGACTCTAAAACTGCCATACTAAATTTTGCCCGCGGGAGAGTTCACGTCACTGCGTTTCGCACACTGAACTCTCTCGTCGCACACCCTCCCCGTCACATGGAGCTCTTATGGGAGCCTGCCCACTCCGGGAATCCCGGAAACGAGGCTGCCAACGCTTTAGACCAAGGTTCTCTCAACCGGGCACCGGCGGCCTCCGATCTGGGGTTCTCACGGAAGCGCATGCATTCGTTCAGTGAACTGACGCAGGCCTGCAAAGCCGAGCGTCAGCTGTACCCCCCACCCCCTTCCGCTCTCGAAAATTATCACCAGACACTTTGGAAGCGGCTCCAAATACGCACCTTACCCTCCCCTTATATACCGTCGTGCTATCACCAAGTCCACACAAACCCCTCCTGTACCTTCTGCCAGCACCCCAAAGCCCCTCTCGATCATATTCTTTTCCTCTGCCCGGCGAATCCTCCCCTGCGGGGCCTGGATCACATTACCACTTTGCAGGGTTCGGAGACCCTTCTGCGCTCCGAGGACCCGGCCAAGCAAGCCATCGCCAGAGGCCGGGCTGCCAGCTTCATGAGCCTCCGGGACGTACATGAACGTTTGAGTGCAGTGGGGCTGCGCGGGGGTCCAAGGACCTCCACGTCCTAAACTCCCGTGTGTCTAATAGATTCCACCACCACCACCTCGGGTACGTGTCCGTTTTATCACTCCCTCAGAAGGAGGAATGGGCATTAAATCACCACTACCGGATAAGTCTCTGGTAGCTGCTATAAATGTTCTTTTAATTCATGTATTGTTACTGTGCGATAAGGATCAAGATATATATAGAACACATTGTTATTGTTTTGTTTGTAAGCGGAGTGGCTGCAACAGCTCACAATTTAGTCTTTAGTATAAGCTCACGACTTGAGAGGTCAGTTTTTATTACGAAGGCAACGCCACCTCAGAGCCGGCTTGCATTCTCAGTGGCAGAGAAATACTATATGCTTCTTGAGTACATTTATGTTATGGGGACTATATGCTTCTTGAGTACAATTATGTTATGGGGACTTAAGTTAGTTTTTGAATACATAATGTCACAGGTGCGAATGTGGATATCATGTCTTTCATATCGCTTAAGATAATAATAGTCTCCTGCACTTCCATTGTGTTAGAAATGTCATTATGACTATTTGGGGATTCATTTCAAAAACTTAGGTCTCTGTTTCTTTAGGGCCACTTATTGGGACTTTTACTTTTCTTCGGCCAAGAGAGCTCCGCCGCCGCAGCAGAGGTGAGCTCGGTGTTATGTCCATTGCCTCAATAGAGGCTCTGGAGTACCGCGGAGAACCCACGGGTGTGCTGTTGGTAGGCATCTCCCGACTGAGGGCACCCTTGCGGGCGGCTGACCCAGAGGCCTGCAGACCCTTTTTCGATGATGGCAGGGCAGCCGTCGCTGCGCCTGCCAGGGGCGCGGATGGCCCTGCCTTAGGTCACTGTATGTGTGTCCTGGTCAGATGCTGAAATCTGATGGGGTGCTCTGAGGTGCACAAAAGATCCTCGGAGGATTTGTGAACGCGGTGCGTCGACAGTGGTGCGTCGGACAGCGGAGCGCTGCGCCTGCCAGCCCAGCGTTGCTCGTGTGCGCGTGCGAAGGATGTGTGCGAGGCGAGGGCGACAAAGAACGCGTGACGAGCGCGAGGAGTGGAGAGCTGACGTATCAGAAAACCGAGGTGTAAAGAAAGACAGCGCAGCGGAGATCGGGTCATTCAAGTGTGGAGGTGGCAGCCGTCAGACGTTGGGTCCGTGCGGCCGTGAACCTCCCTTGGATCACCGACGCAAGCCTCATGCGTTCCATGCAAGCATGGAGGTGGCAGCCGATTGTGTTAGGGTGCGTGCTGCCTAAGGCACCCATGGATAGCCTGCTTAAAGCCTCTGGCGTTTCGCGCCGCCGTCGACGGGTCTCGGCTGTTCTTTCTGCTACTGCCAGAATCTTCGGGCTGTTGACTGAAGGCCACCGGTGTCTTCCTGCCATTTTCTCCGCTCCTAATACCACCTCGCTCTCTTTCGCCTCTTCCGTCGACACAACTCCAGCGACAGGTCGAGATTCATCAACCAGCGTCCCGTACTGTCTACAAGGCATCCCCGTTTCACCTAGGACGCTCAATATCTGGAGCTCTCTCTCCTTTATTCTGTAGAGTTGTAGGCGTGTTGAGTGTGTTTTTTTCTTGTTTTCGTTTCTGTTTCTTATTGGCCCGGCCCTTTCTTCTAAATTATAAATACGGCTTCGTTTTGTTCTGTTTGATCTTTGTTCTCTTGTTCGAACTTCCACGCGATACGGTTCCGCTTCGGAAAGTCGGGGACGCGCTACTATTTCGCGACAGGTGCCCCGCCCCGTCGCTCCACATCGGCGAAATTCGTTCTTGCTATGAACGAGAATGTTACCTTTATTTCTGCAAATTATTTCCACGCTTCCTGGAATGTTGTTTTCTTTAGCTCTAATAGTTAATTATATAATTTTGTTTTCTTTTTGCAGGATGGGCAAGAAAATTATATAACTAGTGTAAGGTGGGGTTTATTCTGAGAAGCTTCCTAACGTGAGCAGGGCCAACAGCGGGTCAGCTAGTCCAGTCGAGTACATGTGCCAGGCGATGACCATGCAGCTCGCGCATATGCTCGTCTTCTTTACAATGGAGCCAGGAGCATGCACCAGGCGATGACCATGCGGCTTGCGCATCTGCTCGCCGTCTTCTTTACAATGGTCCCCGGACAGAAGAGGAGCCATCCTGGCGACTTAAGGGGCGGACAAGACAGCGAGGTCGTATCTCTTGAGGCGCTGGACATGTACAATCTCACGGCCGCGGGGTCTCAGATCGGGTGACGGCGTGAGGGGCTCAACAATGTAGTTGACTGGAGAAGTTTCTTCCAGGACACGATAGCGCCCTTGATATTTAGCCAGTTTTCCGGGAGAGGCCCGGAGTACTGGAAGGTATGCATAGCCAGACAAGAGAGCCGGGCGAGAAATGTTGGGGACGTTGATCTTCATCGTGGTGCGTTTTTTGAAGGGATTCGGTAACTGCCGTGAGCGACCTGGCGATCTGGCGGCAGTCTTCGGCGTGCCTGGCGGCTTCGGAAACGGTGGTGCACTCAGATGCGTCAGGGTGGTAGGGACGAACAGTATCAATGGGAACGGAGGGATGGCGGCCATAAAGGAGGAAGAAAGGAGAAAATCCTGTCGTAGATTGCGTAGCAGTATTGTACGCGAATGTAATATACGGGAGAATAAGGTCCCAGGTCGTGTGGTTCGAACGGACGTACATAGCCAGCATGTCCCCCAGAGTGCGGTTAAAGCGTTCAGTGAGGCCGTTGGTCTGAGGGTGGAGAAAAAACGCTAAGGCGCCCGTGTGCTGTACGCTTGTACTTGCGAGTTTGGCCTGTGGCGGCGATACCTGTATTTTGGTTCTTGCTATTTTCTACCTTACAAGAGCTTTGTTTTCAGTAAGACTGGCGTTTTTGTAATCAGGAGCTGGTATTCTATCGATACGAGCCAACATCAATTTCTCCTCAGTGTCCCTTTAATGCGGCGGTAATCGACGCAAAACTGAACGGAGCCATCCTTTTTTTTTACGAGGACAACCGGGGAGGCTCAGAGGCTGGTGGAAGGCTGAATAACGCCGCTCTGAAGCATGGTGTCTACCTGCTCTTCAATAACTCTTCGTTCAGCGGCGGAAACACGATATGGGCTCTGTCGCAGAGGGGCATGGGCGCCGGTTTCAATGTGATGCTCGACAGTAGACGTGCACCCCAAACCGCTTTGGTGGCAATCGAAGGACGAGCGAAACTCCTCAAGTAGCCCAAGAAGCTGGGTTCGCTGAGTTGGAGGTAGAGTTGCGTCGATAGAGCGAAGGAATAGGTCGGTCAACAATGGGGCGGGTGCAGCAGTAGGAAAGCGGAGGGCGTTCATGGCGACCGGCGATGATTCTGCGCCAGCTTCGGGATGGTTGAAAACAGAATCAGAGAGCTGCACGGTCCCGACGCATTCACCACGGCGCAAAGTGAAGGGGCTTGAAAACGGGTTGAAGACCCACAGTGCAGTGAGTCCAGCGGAGAAAGTGAGCAGGGCATAAGGCAGCGACAAGCAATGGCGACGCAGAAAAGTAGGGGACGGCGTGAAGAGGACACTGCCATCGCGAACACAAGCACAGGAGAGAGGCACAATCACGGAAGAGCACGCAGGAATATCGGTACTGTCGGCGACAAAGGCTTTAGCAGGAACAGGGGCACCGCAAATTTCAGTCTCTGGCACGGGATGCGGCAACGTGGAGAGCGCTACTTGAGCCCGAGCACAGTCGATGACCGCGTCATGAAGCGATAGGAAGTCCCAGCCCTAGGATGATCTAATGGGAACATGACGGCAGAACGATGAACTGAACCAAATATAGAATGTCTGCTATGACTACTCGATCAGTGCACGCTGCTAACGGCTGGATGAGGTGCGCACTTGCAGTTCGTAACGACTGGCCAGAAAGGGGCGTCTACACTTTCTTCAAAGCTCGGCAAAGCGCTGCATCCATGACAGAAACCGCAGTACCGGCGTCCACAAGCGCCATCACAGATACGCCCTCTACAAAAACTTCAATTCAATTGGCGGCAGACAGACGAGGCCTTTCAGATTTCGACGACTGCGCAGTTCTCGCCTCAGGAACTGCGGCACCTAGTTTTTCGCTTGAGTGGTCGAGGGACGCCGTCGCATCGGAGAGATGGAGCGCCGACGTGAAGGCGCACGGCGTCCAGAGAAGTAGGTGCGCTCAGGAGACAGAGAACGGCTTAGGGGAGGCTCAGCAGGAGGTGAGTACTGGCGCTGGGACCAGTAACCGGAAACTTATGGAGGTGTTCGTGAGATGTTCATGCGTCGACGGCAAAGCCGCGCCACATGACCTGGCAAGCCGCAGAAGTAGCAGATTGGGCGGTTGTCAGGCGTGCGCCAGGAGTTTCCCAGTTGAGCAGGCGGTCGATTATCAGGCGTGCCCTAGGAGGTCCACAGATGAGCAGGCGGCTAAATAAAAGCTAAAAGCGTCGGGCTCTCAAACGGGACCAGGAGGCGCAGCATAGGTAGGTGGTCGAGGTCGCGCAACATCCGCATATGTCAGTGGGGCCGCAAGAGGTGTGGGCTGAGGGGCTTGCAGGAGAGCTTCAGCGACCTGTTCTTGAATGATGTGCCGCGACTTCGGATTTATGTGTGGTGATGGCTCTTGATGGCGGGAAATAAGTGAGAGCTGGCGAGCAGCTTCTTCCCGGATGAAGCTCTTGATGTGCGGTAGGAGCGATGACTGGTCTCTTGCATCGTTCAGGCCAGCAAGCGAGTCGACATTCGTGGTGTGTTCGCGTGTCAGAGCCCCCCTCTGCTTGCATAGTTCGTCGAAGCTCTGACACAGGGTGACGACTTCCATGACGGTGAGCAGGTCGCGCGCCAACAACATCTGAAAGGCGTCGTCATTATTTCTCTTGAGAATATGCCTGATCTTGTCGGCTTCGGGCATCTGAGCGTTCACCCCCTTGCACAGATTGAAGACATCCTCGACATAACTCGTGAAGTTCTCGCCAACCTGCTGTGACCGCGCATGCAAGCGCTGTTCTGCACGGAGTTTTCTCACTTCCGGGCTGCCGAATACCTCTGAGAAGTTAGATTTGAAAGCAGACCATGATGTAATGTCCGCCTCGTGGTTCCGATACCACAGATTCGCAACGCCCATAAGATAGAAAATCACATTGTTCAGTTTGGTTTCCGCGTCCCACTTGTTGTATGCGCTCACCCGCTCATACGATGCGAGCCAATCCTCAACATCATGGTCGTCCGTGCCACTGAAGATAGCGGGGTCTCGCTGGCGGAGAGATCCAGCACAGATGACGGCGGCCGGGCTCACTTGGACGGCTTGGTGGTTAGGCATCGCGGAAAGGGGTAGCATTCGGTTGCGGAGTTCCAAGGCGAGAGGGCGCACCCCGCACCTCCACCAAATGTAAGGTGGGGTTTATTCTGAGAAGCTTTCTAACGGGAGCAGGGCCAACAGCGGGTCAGCTAGTCCAGCCGAGAGCGTGTGCCATGCGATGACCACGCAGCTCGCGCATATGCTCGTCGTCTTCTTTACAATGGAGCCAGGAGCATGCACCAGGCGATGAACATGCGGCTTGCCCATCTGCTCGTCGTCGCCTTTACACTAGCTATTAAATCTAAAGTAATCATTCCAGGAAGCGTGGAAACAATTTTCACAAATCTGGGCAACATTTTTGTTGTTATTTTCTTTCCTCCAGGATGGGCAAGAACTGCAATGCGCACCGCAGCGGGGGCCTAGTGGTTGAGCATCCGCCTCGCATGCAGGAGGTGCGGGATTCGATACCCAGTTCCCGCGGATACCCACCGGTGATACAATGGGTACAAGCTCTCGCCCGCCAGGTGCTCGGCTTCATTAGGGAGAAATGCTTCGGAAATTTGTCTTTGACCCCACCACGAGTAGAAGAAACAACCTTGTGTAATGGCGCTCTTCAGCCTATGATGCTCTTGCGCCACAAAAATTCATCATCATTCATTCATTCACCTACAATACGCGGAGCGGACCTGTTCACAATTTGCGCACTTTGGCGCTGCATTGCAGACATCGGATTCGTGTTCATTAGGTTTACATTTGCACTGCTTTGGCGGCCATGACAACTCTGACACACTGGCGTGGATTGAGGACCCTATCAAAAAAACCCATAGGACACCAATAGCCTATCAGATTGTTGACAGCTATGGGTGTGTCAGTATACTGGTCTTGTAGGCTTGCTGGAATATTGATATTATTGGCCAAATAGTGCAACGGTATATACCAACAGGCCCATAAAACCAGCACGCTCACATACCCATAGCTGTCAATATTCTGATAGGCTATTGGTTTCCCAATTGTTTTGTACTTTTAATGGTGTATGGGTCTCATTGTGTGTACTGGTTCAGATTTCTGGAGGGAACAGCCGCCTATTTTTCAGCTGTATATGCCTTTGCTGGGCTTTATTAATTCAGTTGCAGTCTTGTGCTGATGTACTGCGAATATCTCGAGCGTCGCATAACTGAGGCTCGTTGCGTATTCAGTTCGCAAGCGTTATCCCGATCGTGTACCATGTTTCCGCTGTAGTTATAGAATGCGCGTTTTTTTGTGTGTGCGGCAGCGAACCGTTCATATATATATATATATATATATATATATATATATATATATATATATATATATATATAAAGGAAGTTAACAGTCACCGAAACCAAGGTGCATAGGGGAATGTTTTTTTTTAATTTGTAGTGCCAGTCAATTGGTTTAAAGAAAATTAATTATAAAGCAGCAGAAAAAACAACCATGTCGCCGGTGGGGTCCCAACCCACGACGTCCGAATATCGCGTCCGGTGCTCTACCAACTGAGCTACGGCGACGGCTGTCCAATCTGCTGCTTTCGTGGGTATTTATGTTTTGCGTGTAAGCTAATCTTGAGAGTGCTCACCAGCGCCACTCTCCTCCATGGCGGTGGACGTAGCACGTCCTGTAATACCGCGAGTGTGACGTAGAACGTCATCTAACGGTGAAGGCGGAAACTGTGTGAGAGCCCTCGTATGCTACCTATGGCATCAAGACTGCCAGAACCGAGACCCCCGCTAAGCTATTAGCAGAAAAGACAAATGAAATGAGAGGCTCGTTGGACAAACATATTAAGGAAGTTAACAGTCACCGAAACCAAGGTGCATAGGGGAATGTTTTTTTTAATTTGTAGTGCCAGTGAATTGGTTTAAAGAAAATTATTTATAAAGCAGCAGAAAAAACAACCATGTCGCTGGTGGGGTCCGAACCCACGACCTCCGAATATCGCGTCCGGTGCTCTACCAACGGAGCTACGGTGACGGCTGTCCAATCTGCTGCTTTCGTGGGTATTTATGTTTTGCGTGTAAGCTAATCTTGAGAGTGCTCACCAGCGCCACTCTCCTCCATGGCGGTGGACGTAGCACGTCCTGTAATACCGCGAGTGTGACGCAGAACGTCATCTAACGGTGAGGGCGGAAACTGTGTGAGAGCCCTCGTATGCTACCCATGGCATCAAGACTGCCAGAACCGAGACCCCCGCTAAGCTATTAGCAGAAAAGACAAATGAAATGAGGGGCTCGTTGGAAAACATATTAAGGAAGTTAACAGTCACCGAAACCAAGGTGAATAGGGGAACGAGCCCCTCATTTCATTTGTCTTTTCTGCTAATAGCTTAGCGGGGGTCTCGGTTCTGGCAGTCTTGATGCCATAGGTAGCATACGAGGGCTCTCACACAGTTTCCGCCCTCACCGTTAGATGACGTTCTACGTCACACTCGCGGTATTACAGGACGGGCTACGTCCACCGCCATGGAGGAGAGTGGCGCTGGTGAGCACTCTCAAGATTAGCTTATACGCAAAACATAAATACCCACTAAAGCAGCAGATTGGACAGCCGTCGCCGTAGCTCAGTTGGTAGAGCACCGGACGCGATATTCGGAGGTCGTGGGTTCGGACCCCACCGGCTACATGGTTGTTTTTTCTGCTGCTTTATAAATAATTTTCTTTAAACCAATTGACTGGCACTACAAATTAAAAAAAAAACATTCCTCTATGCACCTTGGTTTCGGTGACTGTTAACTTCCTTAATATGTTTGTCCAACGAGCCCCTCATTTCATTTGTCTTTTCTGCTTATATATATATATATATATATATATATATATATATATATATATATATATATATATATATATATATATATATATATGACCTCACCTGAATGCAAATGCGTGCGCAACTTTTTGTCCTTGCGTGGGCGCCGCTGTCATGGGTGGCAGGTTGATTTTCGCATGCCGCGACGTGCGTTTTGGACCCATTTATAAGTAATCGAGGTTTTATAAAGTTCACCAAATTTTTATTGTGAGCTTCCAGTTTGTAAAGGTGCTCAAGACGAGCAAACGAATACTACGGGGCGACTGTAATTGCTGCACGTATAATTAGGTAGCCACGTCGTATTCACCGGCGCCTGTTAAAAATTTCTTCTCACGTGCTGTTTCTGTTGCAGGTCTCGCGACATCTCATCATAGTTATCACTGCGGCTTTTGGTGCATGACCTGAGTAAACGAATACCATGTGGCGACTTATGCATGCTCATGCTTAACTGGCCGCGTGACATTCGCCTGCGCCAGTGAAGTAATTTCTTTTGACGTGCTGCTACTTCTGTTGCGGGTCTCAAGGTATTACCTTATCATAGTATTTACAACTGCGGTTTAATTGAGGGGCAGGCTGTAAAAGTCGGAATGATTTAAAGCACGAAAGAATCTGAGTTTTTTTCGATTGTTTTTTTCTTCTCGCTAACTAAAGTGCTAGGAGCGATCACATATGAGAACAGGTCGGCTGTCGGAACCGAAATAGCTCAGTAAAAAATTTACATTTAACGCGTTTCCGGACTCCACGTGGTGATTCATGCACAGTATGTACTCGCATAGTGGCCGGCACGTTGTATACGTTGCTCCCGCTGCTTTCTCCATTATCTGATGTACTTTTTGTTCGATATCAAAATATCGTGATGTCGCCTATTATTTTTTTACACCTCCGCGCCTGGGATGACTGATCGCTTTAATGTTACATGTCGAGAATGACATCCACATTCAGAACGCGACTGAGAGTGCTGGGTGACGTGAGAGAAGTTTCGTTTTCAATGCCTCAAAGTATGAAGCCAACGCAGTGGGCTTATCAATCTCATCTGAGAATCTTTTGCGCGGCCCTTTTGAATGAGGAGTACATGGAACATCAATTTGTGCAGTAGCGGTGGCAGAAACCGTCGATTCATTCATTCATTCTCTGCAGGGAGTCAGGAAGAATGCGCTTTGCTGTGAATCGTTGCTGTCGTTCTCTTTGCCCGAGTTTGTAGCTTGGTGTCCGTGATGGCGGCCTGCGCAAAACGCAAAGGCGCGCGCAAAACAACAACCCCTAAACCACACCACCTCGTGGCGCACGTGTCACGTGACCTCTGTCTCTCCCGCGCTACGAGGCATGCCGCTGCACGCTGCTCCAGGCCTTCCAAGACAGAGAAGCACAGGCGGCACGTTTGCCACATAGTAGGTGCGCTGCTAATCGTTCCCTTTCGCCGCGCTCCATTGTCCCCACGAAGGAAGACGAGAATTGGTTTTGGGGGATAGGAAATGGCTCAGTATCTGTTTCGCATATCGGCGGACACCAGAGCCGCGCCGTAAGGGAAGGGATAAAGCAGGGAGTGCAAGAAGAAATGAAGAAATAGGTGCCGTAGTGGAAGGCGCACAGCACAGCACACGGATGCCTTACGTTCCCGCAGAGACGGCGCTCGCAATTTCCGCTTGCAGAGAGACCCGGTGTTCGAACCCGGGACCACTGCTTATCCGGAGGAGTTGCTCTACAAATTAAGCCACACCTAAGCTCCCTTGTAATAAACACTCCCTTATTACGGACCTAATCCACCTTGGGGGATTCCCCTAAACATTCCACCATTTACCTTTGTCATTTTCGTTTTTACAATGATCGCCTCCCAGTGCATCTCTGAATTTGATTTCGTCGCCTTTAACTCCGCTGCTACGTGGCCTTGTGCTAGGTGGAGGCCTTCTAGCTAGAAGCTGGAGGTTTGTACGTGAGAGATGCCTTTAAGCCACGGCGGGTGCTGCTGGAGAGCAGAGGCTTCATATACGCACACACACACACACACCATGGATGTCGGTGGGGGAGAGGATTGTACTGCTAACGAAATATACGACATCTGGCCTGATCTGCTTAACGAGCTAAACGCAATCACCGGCCGCATCGATACCAAGGCACGCAACCACTCGTGCGAAGAGGTATGCGTGTTTGGTTTTGGGGTTTAACGTTCCAAAGCGACTAAGGATATGAGGGACGCCGTAGTGAATTGCTGCGGAAATTTCGACCACCTGTGGTTCTTTAACGTGCACTGACATCGCAGAGCACACGGGCCTCTAGAGTTTCGCCTCCATCGAAATTTGACCATTGCGGCCGGGATCAAGCCCGCGTCTTTCGGATCTGCATCCCAGCGTCATAACCACTGAGCCGCCGCGGCGGGCCGAAGACTTATGCGTAAGTACAAAAGGGGTGAGTATAGATTCCTGGAGTTTTGCCTGGGTTGTCTTTGGCCATAAGGCTCAGCAAAACACCGCCTGTCTCAGCCCATTGTACAACTTGAGTGACTTATATCCGCACGAATATCATCACGAGAAGAAAACCGGGCGGCAGCCGGGCAACTTCCAAAACCTGCAATGCATGACTAAGAGACAAAAGTTGCGTATGACAGCTTCTATATTTTGGGCGACTGGAAACTTCCGCCCTTGCGCACAACGGTCGCTGGAATGGCGTCTGTGATCGTGCAAGCGACTTTTCACAATTTTGTCTCGAAGCGTCTACACCTGCTTTCGGAAAGTCAGTAATGCCGGCAACATTTTAAATCCCTGATATAGGGAACGGCAAGACCTTTCGCGCTTACAAAAGAAGGTCATTCTTTTAAACAAGAAATAAAGAAGGACGTAACGAAGTTCCACGGTGCACCTAGTAAGTGCTGTTCGATGCGGTAGCGTCGATCATACGATCGAATATTTTACAAAATATTTACAGGATACTTTTATTTGCGGCAGCGGCTTCGGATGATAAAAGAAATAATTATTTGGGCATAAATGTGTTTTTCGAAGAATTGGGTTGAAATTCAGTGATCGTGAAAGTGTGCGCCACGTGTGAGTTCCTAGGCTTTGGGCCATTCATGTTCTGTTCGTGAAATAGGCAGTAGGAAAATTACATACAAAATTTTTCACATATTTCTCTATTGTAGAACATAATGCGTGTCGGAAAGGGTTAACAGCGTAAAATGCTCTTTTCCGTACGTCTAGGAACATAACTACACCTATTTCATTATTATGCAAGTATGAACATAATACATGAGACAATGTTATTACTGTTGTAGCTGTATACGTGTTGTTGCTAAAGCCATTTTGACATTGAGATATCGTTTTAGTTCTCTCATTGTTGTATAGCAACAGATTTTCCGAACACATTATTAATGATACCGAGAACCGAAATTGGTCGATAACTGCATAGCTTCGGTCCTGGCCGCGGTGGTCAAATTTGAGTGGTGGCAGGATGTTAGAGGCTCGTGTACTGTGCGATGATAATTATTGCGCGTCACAGAACCCCACGTGGCCGAAATTATCCGGAGCTGTCCATTACGGCGTCCCTCATAGCATGAGTCCCTTTGAGACGTTAAACCCGAGATGCCTACTAGCCAAGCCAGCTGGACAGACCATATCAACGTGTTAGTTAACTGGGATAACTCTTGGAATCTTACATGACAGAAGCCAACAGTCGCCTAAAGCACGAAGCACAGGGGATGTATTGTTTTAGAAATAATTTGTGGCGTTCATAAATGTGAGATCAATAGGTATTTATTTGAGCATAACTGATCAGAAAGGAGAACAAAAAACAACCACACGCCGCCGGTGGGATCTGATCCCGCGACCTCGTATCCCACCGGCGGCATGGGTTGCTTTTTCTTCTGCTTTTGAATCAATTATCCAAAAAATATTTATTTTATTAAGCTCTCATTCATTAACACAGGAAATTATTTTTAAAACAATACATCCCCTATGCTTCGTGCTTTCGGTGACTAATGGCTTCCGTCATTTATACGTCATAACAAGCCCTTATTTTACCTTCCCCTTGTGTGCTCTCTACGAATGTTTGAAATATCCGTATGTATACATTAGTAAATAGCTTGATTCCTTAATGTTATGAGAAAAGGTGCAAGATGGTAAGTGTCCTGTTTCAATATTCACACAGTTATCCCACCATGCCCTTTTGCCAAGTTTCTCGCGAGATTGTTTGCGACTGCTTTGACCTGCCAATCGTCCATGGCCTTCAGTAAAAGTCTCATCCACTCGTGGCTCCTCCATGCCCGTTAACACTAAACTGTTCACCTCTCAGTAAAACACTGACATCGCTAAGTAGCTGTATTCGGTCATGCATCTCAAATATAGAGCGCACGACTACGAAGCACAGCGAAGAAGCACACGTTTTCCTTTCGTCAACGTATTTCCTTCTCTAATCCAGCGCTGAAATGGCAGCGCTCTACCAGTAAATTATAAGTGCGTGCAATTAAAACTGAAGCGCGGATATACCCAAGCCGATCCCAAAAGCACTTCCTCTCAAAGAAACCATCGTGGTTCGACTGAGGCTTCCCCTCTAGATATAGCCAGCTGGTGAGCGTTACAATCCATGTACTTACGTTTGGCGGCGCTTGTATTCTTCCGTCTGCTGCTTGTACATCTGCTTCCTAGTCCGACGGGACTTATGCCGGGCCCGTTGAAAGTGTAGATGCCCGCTTGGGGTGTAGCTAGGATTCCCGGGAGAAATATCTGCGCATGGTCGCACGCGTCGGTCACGCTGCAGGCACTGAGCAAGGACAGCGGCCCCCTCGCAGAGGAACGCCGAGGACAACGTACATCGAACTTCTCAGTAAAAAAAATAATAGGGCAGAGACACTCAAGAGTGCTTGCGTGTGAGGATGCGAAAGCATTACTGTCCCTGGGAGCACTGTTCACGCGCGTAATGGTCGTACATGCATTAAAGTTATTTTTTGCATCTGCGGCGTTTGCGCATTTGCGTGGACGACCACGTTTCATTCACTTCGCGTGGTGCCGATGTCGAAACTTTAGACGTTGATGGATCGCTGTTCATTGTACGAGCACACACACAACAGGCCCACAATGAAATCCAGCGACGATGTATGACACCACCCATCCACACACGCGCACATATGACACTAGCCGGAACGCTGTACGACAAACGACTGCATCACAATTTTGATACGAAAGACTGGGAATTGAGGGTGCATATGACGTCGGTTCAAACCCCTGTCGCAAGCCAGCCTCCAACATGACTACCGCTTATGTAACCTGTTGGGATCGACGAGTCAGCATCAAAATCTGTCGCAGTAATGGCCTGGGTAGGGCAGGAAGGGTGGCTGGTGACAGGCAGATAGCTACACGGGCGCCGTGTTGTCGGAACACCGGCAGCCGTCGGGAACACAGGCACTACCATGTGGCCGGCTGTCAACCGTTCGTCAGATGGCAAGGGCCAATGCCTTTGTGCATGGCAACCGAAGATCTTCCCTCGACCCGACACCGTCCCTTCAGGAAACCGCCGGCGAAAGCAGAGGTCGCTACGGGGCGCAACAAAGACCCCCCCCCCACAAAGGAAGACTGATTGCGCCACAGTGACCTCTTCGGCTAACCGCAACGACCTAAGCATGGGAATTGCACGGGGGGTAATAACTAAAGGTGTTCTACGAGGGCACCGGATTGACCCGTGGAGAAAGGCGCTCCGGGATCCGTCGCTTTTTTTTTTACCTTGAGTGAGGGTTTCGTGGGCACTATCAAAGTTGTAGGGCGAGACGCGCTTTTGTGCAGATCGCTCTGTGCATCGCATTTTGATGATAGATTGATTACTTCTTTGGACTTGCTCTTTTGGGGAGGAGTTATTAATACTGCCAAAGTTGAACGGGGCAATGCATCAATCGTGTTCAGGCTTGCCTGCTTCCTGTATGTACCCGAGGGTTTAAAACCGAGACCGCGGGACCCCAAGCCGTCGTTCTGGGCTAAGTTTAGATGCTCCGCATTTTTGGCTATGCCGAGGAGGGAAAATGTTGCTTTTAGCCATTTCAGTCTCATTTGCCAGCATCTTTAGTATGCTGTACATTGTGGAAATCTCCTGTATATAAATTTCAGTCCATTTTCTCGTCGCTTCCTGCCATTGCAAGTCGTGAATACGCCGTACGGGGCACCTCAGGTGCAAGGAGCCTTCAAGTCAACAAACCTTCTTTAACAGCGCACAGCTGATGCAAGGACGAGAACCATCGTAACTTTATCTTTGCTTAAGGAATATGCAACGATAAATCGTATGACACCACCCGTGACGCTGTTCTACAAAGGGTTGCGTCAAAATTTCGGCACTAATGTAGTCGGCAAAACTGGTGCCTCAGTGACGTCAGCCAGTGGGGAGTGTGTATAGACAAACATGTACATGAATATCTGAAATGGCGGTGCTCGGCTTGTGTGCGCGTCATAAGGACGCTTTATGACGTCACCCTATTTTTGTTGCCATAGCTAGGATTTTTTGCCATAGCTAGGATTTGGTAGCAACTGTTGATGCGCTGCGAGGGAGACCCAGGCATGTGCGAAGTGCCTGACCTTGTATAGCTTGGAGGGCACGCAAATTCGTCTTGCATGTTCTTGAAAGCACTGGTGCACTATAACGCAAGAATCCCAAAAAGAGCGCTCTGTAGAGTTGCAGCATTGATAGAATCGACAATCCCCATGATTTGCCGCCAAGAAATCTGAGCAGATGTGTGATAGAGATTAGTGTTTTCTTTACAATGGTGCAGTGCGGGCTCTATGATAAATTCCGATCTATAACAATTCCTAAAAAACGATGAGATGCACGATAGGCAATGACTTGGTCGTCAGTAGTTAGCGGATAAGGAGTGATACTTTTGCGCGTGAATGCCACTATAGCGCACTTCTCGGTTGACAGGCTCAGACCTTGCTCTCGGAGATAGGAGGAAGTTATGGTTGCTGCCCTCCGAAGTCTTGCTCGCACCTGGAGACGCGTCACATTGGAGGCCTAGATGAAGATGTCATCAGCATACATAGAGATATAGACGGTATTAGGTAGGCACTCCTGGAGTCTTATAAGTGTTAGATTAAACAAAGTAGGACTGAGCACTCCGCCGTGAGGCACGCCCCAGTAGGTGTAATGCACTGGTGTGGAGCCATTTTCACACATAATAAAAAATGTCATTTTGGTCAGATAGCCTTGGATCCACCTATACATCCGTCCAGCAATTCCAACAGCCTCTAGCGCATCAAGGATGGCCTCATGTGTCACGTTATCGTATGCACCTTTGATGTCAAGAAAAAGTGCCGCGCACATGCGCTTCTGGCGTTTCTGTTGCTGTACTGTGGACACGAGATCAATGACGTTGTCTATAGAGTAGCGACCATGTCGGAAACCCGCCATGGCATTATGATACACGTTATTGTGCTCAAGGTACCACTCAAGACGTGCCAGAAGCATTCTTTATATGACTTTAGCCACTAAACTGGCCAAACGGAACAGACTACAGCAAGAGCACTGGTGCTAGTAAAAGAGAAGTTTCAAAAGTCCGCGTACATTGAGTGATATTTTTTTCTGCCGAAAGTGTCTCTATTCTGGAGAAACGCTACCCGTCTTCATTCCCTTCTCTACATAACCTCCATCCATATCACAGCCCTCTTAAAGGAGGCGCATCTACTATTGAAAGCACTAGTGAAATTTTTCTTGCATCACGGCGCGGATGACGTATTTTCAACCTACGTAGCTTTTCCAACACACGCTCACCTTTGTTCTGGACAACAGACATAAATAGAGGCGAGCTAGGTCCGGTGATTCATTCGGAGGATGCGAAAAAAATGATACTCAAGATGTGAGTGATGAAGGCGAATGCCATGCAGCGATGGGCTGCACGTTGCCGCCATGAAGGAACCAGTTGCTAAAATCTTTGACCGGGGATGGTACGCTTTGTGTCGCTCGAAAAACTTCCCCGAGTTGGTTCACAGACAACACATGGCCTGTAACGGTCTGCTTCTCCCCAAATTCCGTCCTGAGTTGAAAGCAAAAATGGCGAACATCCCTCAGACAGATTACATTAAACTGGGTAGTTGCGCTAGTTGGCACGTGTTCATGGATAGTGAACGACGACGCTGCGTTAAGCACCACGTTGTATTTTTGGGCTTGTTATTCGTGATCACTCAGATGAACTTCATGCATCTGGCTTTGCCTGTTCCGGGGCTGATTTTCACTGCGATAGCCCTTTTACGGAGCCCACATTGGGCCTGCGCGTGGATGAAGTCCGTACAATTTGGCAGCAGCCCGAAGATGCGCCCCTGTAGCCACGTCGATGACGAAGAGGTTGAAGCCTGAAGCGTGAGCTCGGACGCTCGCGGGTCTCAGAACAATATCCGCAACTGGCCCAGTCGGCAGCGTCTACGGACAGCTCCGCTGTCTCACCAGCCGTAGCTGCCGGGTATCCCTCAATAAATGTGGACAACGTTCAACACATCCCCCTTTCAAGGCCCGGAGGATGTCCCGGAAGTTGTTCCGATTCGTTGGGATTCACTGCGATCGGTCTTTGATAACTCAAGAGGCAGTGAAGCGCTTTGAAGCTACATCAGGGTGCCTTATAACGCGCAGCTACAAAAGGAAAGAAATTCAAGATGATGACACATAACCACTGTGCGATAAGTTTGTGGACACAAACACCTTACACTCGAATATCCAGGCACAGTCACCCTCCCTGAGGCACTGGAGTTTAGAGACAACAATGGTCACGTAAGTCAATCAGCGCGATAGAAGTTAGCAAAAACGCGATTGGAAGATTGGTGGCTCGAAAGCAGAGAGGTGACATAAGTTAGTAGTGTAGGACAGAAAACATACTTAAATGGCGAACTTTAACACTCAGTTACGACACAATTAAATAAAAAAAACAAAGCCGGGCATATACACAACTGCCTCCACCTAGTTTTAAAGGAGACGCTACTTTCTTCCTTTTTTTCTTCCTTCCGCCCTCCTCCCTCTCTCCCTTCTTTCCTTCCTTCCTTCCTTGCGTCCGTCTGTCCCTCATGCACTCTCTCTGACAAAGACTCACAAGTGCGTGCGCCGAAGAAGGCGAACCCTGACTGCCATTTCGGACGAGGTTCGTGCTAGGAAGGCCAAGCAGCACCGAGCGTAGGATGCGGCAGCGTTAAGCAGCCGCGCCTCCGAGTGAGATTTGCGACCAATAGCAGCCATCGCCGAAGCTTTCAACTAGGACGTAGCCCAGTTTAGCACATAATTTTTGCAACCGAACCATGGTGCGCAGTTTCAAGGACCAACTTGAAAGCTTCAATGCCACTGACGATGTTCTTGAAAGTGGAGACTTTTCCATCCCTAACTTTGCTGAAGAAGGCGCCAGCGAAATCCTCATATCAGCCTTATCTCCTTCTTCAAGGAATATCCTGTGCCGTGCTTTACGATGATCGTCACCGGTGCCAAGACTGTATTCGATCAAACCAGGCTTTCGTAATTCTCATTGACAGTGGTTTCACTTCAAGAAGGAAGAGGAAAGGCAGGGAGGTTAACCGGAAGAATAAAGCGGTGAGCAATTGTCTTTATGAACTATGGCTCTGCCGATAAAAACGACAAGGAGTAAAAAACGTTTCTGCTCATCGATGAAGTGGGCTGCGCGTGTGGACTTCCACACGCAGTAACAGTGCAGTACATCTCAATAACACATCTAAAGAAAAAGAAAAATCAAGAATTTATGCTTTCCTGAACGTCTCTATGTGGGCGGTCAGACCGTGCTGACGACAGCTCCCTTCTGCACAAGTTGCGACCATCTTAGAAATCCGTTCTGCCATCTCGCGCCTTTTAGGGCCCACAAAATGTCAGGAAATTTTTCGAAATTTCAAAATTAGATCAAATAGCGGAAAACGCTGATATCAAAAAAGAATCTAGATAAAAGTAGAGCATTCCTTCCTTCGTTGTTCTTTCCTATTTTTCAGTGGACAACAGTGAAGACGGTCCATGGAACCACTCGTACCCATCGTGTCACTGCAGGTATCATTCACAATGTGCCTCCCTAAATTAACAAATTACCCACTAATAAGAACAGCGGTTCCTCTACTTTCCCGAGGTCGCTGTCTTTAGGGAACACGTGACCTGGGACACGCTCAGATCACATCCTGGTTCGCAATGTAGATACAAGCGGGAGATGAAAACCGACCTGAACGGGGACCATAGTTGTCATCAATCACGAAGGAAGCCTCTCGCATAGCTGCCGCTGTTCAAAATGCATGTTTATGTCCCCTTGAGCCACAGCCGAGAGTTTTCCACAACAGCTCCACAAAATCAGCTCTTCGCGGGAGTTCTTGAAAAGATCCCTGTGATACGATGGATTACTCGGGAGAGGGAGCAGACCAAACACAAGCGCTACCTTCCGGTCACATATGTGCATACGCGCATATACAGGGACAAATACAGAGATGGTGGAGCTGCCGCTCTGGCTGTGCTTATGGTGCTCTGCTGCCGACCCAAAAGACGCGTGTTCGATCCCGGCCGCGGCGGTGGAATTCCAATGAAGGCACGTTAAGGAACCCCAGGTTGTTGAAGTTTCTCGCAGCCCATCACTACGGCGTCTCTTATATCCTGATTTGCTTTGAGACGTCAGACCTCGTAAAACCAAACCGAATGAGACGGGAGAAGCAGTCGCCCTTCCTTGGTCTTTTTATTCGCGGTATGAACGCTGAAGACGATAGCCCATCAGCCCCAACGAACGCACTGGTTCTTGTAGGCAGCAGCTGGAAGGTAAAGGCATCGGAGCCCGGGCATATAGACCGTTTGTACTGGGGCCTAGTGGCGGCAAGCAAAGTTGGGTACACTTTCGCGAGCTTTATGAAAGGGAATGCCCGAGCGTGAGGCATATAGCCTCGTCCTGAACCGAAATGGCGAAGCACGAGGGCAGAGCGGTGCTGTTCCCTCTGTTTCGCACACCCCGCGCACAACGAGCGCCATTTCCGTCGGCGGCTATAAAAGTGTGCGGCGTCATGCTGCTGGCAACTGATACCACTGCTCGCTCGGCGAAATTCGGGAGCATGGCTCATAGCCCGCAAAGAGAGCGTTTTTATTCACGCTGACGGCGCACTGGGCCGGTCTGGGAGCAAGAGGGTTTCATCGCGTGGCGCCCCAACCGCCGAGCGGCATGCTTCGCAACACGTTGTTGCAACGATCGTGACCCGGCGAAGGAGTGAGTGTAACAGCTCTATGTTAACTTCCACAATTTTCTTCTTTCTTAGCTTTCCTCTGAAAAAACGGAGGTTGGCAATGCACTGACCACTTTCGCCAATAATTGTGGAAGACGTTTCTTCAGGTCAGCGTTGAGGCGCTTTTATTTATGGTACAGCGATTTTATTCCCATTTAAAATCTCATATGAATTTGTATGCAACCTGTATGAATCCATATGTGCTGTACACCTGTTGATATGTAAAAAAAACAACATATATGAATATATGTCTGCTATACATACCAGATCACGTGTTACAGTATATCTTGTGTGAAATCATTCTGTATGGCACTTTGCATACAGTCCCACCTACAGGACATTGGACTTTTCACTTCCTAAGTTTAGAGCATTTCCGCGTTCTTCTTAGTTTTTTTTAATTCCACTGAAATGAGTGCGCATTTCTGTCCTTATTTTCTGGTACCCTTCTCCCCCCAAACACCTTTTAGGCTGGTTCACATACAAGCGACTAAACGAATGTGCGGCGCGTCGCAGCGAAACTTTCAAACTCGTTGGAACCTCGCCGCTCATCGCCACGATGACACAAAACAGGTTTTTCCGCCGTGGTGGCAGGATTCGCAAGCATTTTCGCTTGTATGTGAAACAGGCTTTTCCCAGCGCAGAGTAGCACATCGCCGCTGCTTCAACGGCGGAATATTTTTATGCACTTAACTAACGAGTTTTCTCTTTATTCCCTGTTGGCAGCGAAATCTTGACTTTGTTCCCTCTTTATGTAATGCCCTCGGGCGTTCGAGGGTACATGCACTTGAAAAAAAAACGAAGATTTTAATTCTAAAAGTACCATTTTTGGTATCTTCTTGCATTATTTTGTGTAAGTCTTCCTCTTCAATGTCCAACAATACTAGGCTCAAATATAGACACGAAATTACCAGAACCTGCGATATAAACATGCCAAGTGGCCGAAAAATGAGCGGAACTGAGGTACTCGTTGAATAAATTCGAACGCATTTTCCTGCTTTTATCATTTTCATGCACCCTCAGTGCTTGTGCACGACATTCTTGCACTTATGCTTGTTACATCCCAATGAAAT